>NC_141828.1:1410000-1487500 GCF_982586985.1 Callionymus lyra
ATCCATCCATCCATCCATCCATCCATCCATCCATCCATCCATCCATCCATCCATCCATCCATCCATCCATCCTTTCATCCATCCATCCATTTATTCATCCATCCATCCATCCTTTCATCCATCCATCCATCCATCCATCCATCCATCCATCCATCCATCCATCCTTTCATCCATCCATCCATTTATTCATCCATCCACCCATTCATCCATCCATCCATCCATCCATCCATCCATCCATCCATCCATCCATCCATCCATCCATCCATCCATCCATCCATCCATCCATCCATCCTTTCATCCATCCATCCATTTATTCATCCATCCATCCATCCTTTCATCCATCCATCCATCCATCCATCCATCCATCCATCCATCCATCCGTCCGTCCATCCATCCATCCATCCATCCATCCATCCATCCATCCATCCATCTAGTTGTTTGTTGTCAAGTTGTCTTGGCCGACAAGCTGTGTAAAAAAAAAAGCCTTGATTTAAATCAGTCGACAACTACGTCAACAACTTTTTGAGGAAAACCTTTTCCTGTTCCAGTGAAATTTCATTGCTTAAAAGAATCAATATTTATTTTCAGCAGGATTAAGAAGTCCAGACCCGCTCGACAACCAATTCCAGACAAACGAAATTGTATCATGAGTGTGTGAGTGTCAATTTGAAGCTGCGTGAGTTTGTGTGTCTCTGGATCGGCGACAAAAGAAGACGAGAGGAAGTTCCTCTCCTTACAGACGACACAAAGCAGCTGGCGGCAGCGAGCAAGACGGAGGGAGGCGGGTGAGGCTGGCGGGCGAGGGTCGGCTCTCAGTCGACGAGTTGAGGGCCAGGGCTGGAGACGAGGGTCTTTGTGAGTTTTGTTCCTGCTGGCGGCACCCTTCCACCCCGGTGGACACACGCCTGGTGCGTTTGACTACAGCTTTGTTGGGGTCTGGAGGGTGTCCAGGAGTCAGACGTGCCGGTTGTCGTGACAACGGTTTGAGAGCGGGTAGGTTATCTAGGGTGGCTTGACCGAGCGGGTCAGTGTCCACCTGGAGAAGTACTAGAACCTCTCAGGATCCTTCAAATGGAGGCGATGCCGTGGCTGTGGACGGAGCTTCCATCGACAGCCGAAGACCCCGTGGAGGCCCCTCCAACAGACCACCCGTCATCCCGTCCAACCCTCACTCGCTTCTGAAATCAAAGACGGCTTCATTATCTGCTCCAGGATTCAGTCCTGCCCCCCGAAGGACTCCCAGGTACTGCTGCCCTTCCTCCTTAATTTGAGTCTGGAATTGCCACCTTGAGACTCCGAGGCCATGAGGCTGTACCCCCCTACAATGGGTCCTCTCAGGCGTCTGGGTCCACTTCACCCCCCTTTCAACCTGCAGAAGGAGGGAGGGGGGGATGGAAATAAAGGAGGAATGAATCTTGAATCCACACGGCAGGACGAGAGCCAGCGCTGAGACAAGCAGTGATACAACATCTGAATGCTCCGACCGGGGACACACCGTCGTGCCTCTCCAATTAAATTATCCCGTCCTCAATGGCGAGGCCTTGAGAATTGACACCTCCATTGAAAGTGTGTCAGCAGCTTTGTCGAAGGACCGACATTTTTCCATCTCCGCAGAAATAGATTTGCTCCCAAGGGGAGTGACAATAGCAGGGCAATCCTGCTAATGCTCGTTTTTTGGGAGGAAAATAAGGACGAGATCTGGGGATTTGAAGGTTTACTTACAGTGACGAGGGAGTCGTCGTGTGGAAGTGATAACGTGTTGTTTTAAGGTGTTGGCAGGTGCTTTCAACACATGCTGGCGGGTCTGAACACGGGCTTTTAACTTTATCATGGAAAACTTCCCTCGTAGTTTTGACTCATCGATACATGTTTGTCATGAAACTCCTGATCTGGTTCCTGAACCGTCTTGAGGTGAGTTTTTAATTGACCCAGGAAGTCATTGACATAAAGAGACAGCTTTGCAAAAGTTAAGGTTTCGACATGAAATCAATGTATCAAGCTTTAAATCTTTTAGTTGATTATAATCATGAGTGATGCGCAGCCAGTTTCTCTACGATAAGATTTAGGTGAATATAATCACAAACTCTAAACCAGGCGTTTAAAACTCAACCAAACAATGGGCCTAAATCTTTTCGTCCTGGGCTGGAAAAATAAATCATACAGTATTTACAAAACTGAACACTGAAATCAGCATTGGATCTGACACCACGGACTGGAACCAGTAAGCTAGGTTAGAGGCAGGAGTAGTGATTGAATATTGTGTCCATCCTAGTGTCATTTACCTGTCCAGTGAACACAAAAGGTCGTGACAAAACACAAACAGGGATCATGAATATTCAGACATAAGAAAGGGAACGATAGCTTCCCTGCCACTGCCTTTGAGCCACGCAGCAAAGAGCTTCGTTAAAATGTCTTTATGATAGAAAAGATGGTCATTGGAAAAAGTTCCTAAGGGACAATATATCAAAGAAAAAAGTGTGTATTTCATATAATACTTTTATAGTATCTTCTCTGGAACACACTGCACTAGAACAGGTGAGAAAGACTTGAAATTCCGCTGCTGACGCCCATCAATCAAAGTGTTTTTATCTCCAGGGGAAGCTCAGCAGGACGCGCTCCTCAGAACCACATAAAGGACCGGTTGTTCAACAACAAAGTTCAGACAATCGACGTACATGATTAATAAAATATGTCCGTCCAGCAGCTCGACTAAGTGAAAGCTGCTGAAAGGACGAGGCTGGATACCTGACCCCTGACGTCACCTGGGTGTGTGTGTTTGTGTTTACGTCGTGAGGACCTGTTGGTCTGAAGTTTATCTTTTCAAAGAGTGAGACTAACTTGTTTTTCTTCATTTCCTGCTGACGTTCTAAAGGGTTGGTCAATATATAATGATAATAAAACATTTCTTAATGATCCAGAGTTTAATTCATGTGCTGATATCTGAAAACTTTTTATGTTTTTTTTAATAATAATACGTTAATTCTTAAATATTAAATATAATTAATATCAATATGTATTTACAAAAGCTGCTTTTAGTAATTATTGTGTTTGTTAGTCACATGATACACGCATGAGTTGCTACTTGACTGTTTAGCCAACATTTAAAGAAAACAAAGGTGGTTGATGACAAAAAAAACCATTTTAATCACTTTCATATGTATTAACATTTATTTTACAAATATAATTTTTACAAATATAATATTAAATTAATTAATTAAATTAGCATGCATGCATTTACCATAAGTTTACCACAAAGATGTTTTTTTCTCAAATAACTAAAATAATCTTTAAAATACACTTCAAGATAAAATAAAATAAACATTTTCTTCACAAAGATTTTTATTCATGAGGATTTTTGTAGTTTTTTAAACAATACTCATTTTTACTTGTTATTCTTCCAAAATGGTATTTTTAGATTACATTTCTTTTGCCGTTTTTATCTTAAATTATAATAATATATAAAAAAATAAATCTAATCTAATAATATAATGAAAACAATTAAATCGTTTTTTTGTCATATTATTTAATGTCATGACAAACAACTACAACAACGTACTTTCCTGGTAACAATGGAGTGTGTAGTTGAACTAAACCAATTAAGCAGGTGTCCAGTCCCAAGGTAGGCCAGGATTCCAGACAGTATCAAATTACATCTACTTAATATACTCGCTACGGGTCAAATTTGATGAATAGATCAATTTACAATTTAAAATAAAAGAACAATTTCCCGATGTAGGAAAAAGCCCCGAGAGCCCGGAGGAATTCTCTCCGTCCAATCAGACGGCAGAGGGTCCGAGTCACGACGGGAAAGAGCCAGAGGAAAGAAAAGAAGGAAATGATTCTCTTCCTTTTGTCTGTGTTTCTGGGTCAAGGCCTAATTGATTTCCTGATTAGTCGTCCATCAACCTAAATCACAACCTGCTGTCACACCTGCAACACAAGTGTGCGTTCATTGAGGAGTCCATTAACGTGAGGATGATTGTCTCGTGACGAGTCAATTCAACTTCCGTCGGAATCTTCGTGAAATTACAGCCGGGGAGGGAAAAAAAAAAAGAAAAAGAAAGGGTCTAATTATCTTTAAAAAGTTAATTTAATTGCCGGTTCCATGAGCTGTATTTGACGTGCACATTTATCCTTCTCTTGACAACGACTCAATTAACACAATCATTTTGTTTTTCTTGTGAAAAAGGTGGCAAAACACAGGAACGTTGGACGAGCACGAGCCGAGAATATCCATGAGTGACATCCATGCGTCTAATGTGTGGCTCCAGAACCGATCCTCATGTGATCCGATGCTCCTGCTCGGCAATTATCTCCCACAGAACACAATGTGGACGTAATTTCCCCAGACTGCGTAATTATCTCCGTGCACGGTGACAAACTCATCACACAAAGTTGAGGAACTGTTTCATTTCAAAAGCAGAAGGTTCAGGGATTTTGTCGTCTCCTGTGTGCGTCGCTATCGCTCTGGAGTTTTTCAAGACTTTCCTTGGAAGAGTCGCCGACTTTTAAGATAAAATCAACTCATGGTAATCATTTAAAGAGACGCTGTGATTACAGTGACTGTCGTTAGACGTGAGATAAAACACACCTCAGTGACTCTTACCTGAACCCTTATGTCCTTTAATACCTGTAACCTTTTCCAAGTCACACATCTATTGCTATTTTCAATACGAATAAAGCATCAAAATAGACTTTGTTTTAGATTTCTAGATTATGACGACAAACTGGTGTGAACATGTCGTGTCATAGACAAGAAATAACTTTTTCTTGAACATGAATTCACTAATAACAAGCTCAGCTCCTATTGCAGTTCTTTAGCAAAATAATAGGAAACTCAAAAACGTTAAATGAAAAACAACCGTCCATGTTAGTTTCTATCAGTATAATTTTGTGTCAAAGTAGTGTGTGTGAGGATCAATGTCCAGGTGAGTTTGGGTCCAGTGACGGATGTTACCGACATGTAATTTCAAGAACATAAAGAACTTTCTTTTAGAATATATGTTTCGTATACATGTCAAAACGTTTTGTTGGTATTTGAAACCATTTTTGTGAGACACGTGTTCCACTTATTTGATGTATTTAGTGTTTCTCATTTACATAACTACTGATGTGTTGATGAAGCTTCATGAAACAGTGTCATTATCTTCAGAGTCCACTAGATGGTAGTGATGTGTTGATGAAGCTTCATGAAACAGTGTCATTATCTTCAGAGTCCACTAGATGGTAGTGATGTGTTGATGAAGCTTCATGAAACAGTGTCATTACCTTCAGAGTCCACTAGATGGTAGTGATGTGTTGATGAAGCTTCATGAAACAGTGTCACTATCTTCAGAGTCCACTAGATGGTAGTGATGTGTTGATGAAGCTTCATGAAACAGTGTCATTACCTTCAGAGTCCACTAGATGGTAGTGATGTGTTGATGAAGCTTCATGAAACAGTGTCATTACCTTCAGAGTCCACTAGATGGTAGTGATGTGTTGATGAAGCTTCATGAAACAGTGTCATTATCTTCAGAGTCCACTAGATGGTCTCTGCACTATTTTCCTTTGTTTTGAACAACTGTTCTAATGAAACATCATTTTTGTAAGTGATGGCACCACCTACTGACCTCTGAACAACATGGCACTGTTTCATGAAGCTTCATCGACACATCACTACCATCTAGTAGACTCTGAACATAATACACTGTATCATGAAGCTTCATCAACACATCACTACCATCCAGTGGACTCTGAAGATAATGACTCTGTTTCATGAAGCTTCATCAACACATCACTACCATCTAGTGGACTCTGAAGATAATGACACTGTTTCATGAAGCTTCATTAACACATCACTACCATCTAGTGTACTCTGAAGATAATGACACTGTTTCATGAAGCTTCATCAACACATCACTACCATCTAGTGGACTCTGAAGATAATGACACTGTTTCATGAAGCTTCATCAACACATCACTACCATCTAGTGGACTCTGAAGATAATGACACTGTTTCATGAAGTTTCATCAACACATCACTTACTACAACAGGAAGTGTGAAGACTTGGAATTGTAAATATCTATTAAAACTATTTACGTTAAAAAAAATTAACTTAAAGAAAACTCAAGTAAAGTCGACTCACTGCACTTAAACTCACCTTTCACTCACAGACGCCAAATTTCACTCAAGAAATTAAAAATGACAGTTTAGAAAGACTGAATTCTCTTCCCCCTTTAACAAAGTTGTTGGTACAAACATTTTCCTCTTCAGGCAGCATCAGAGTAAACAAAAACACTCTTCTTTGCAGTCGCCTCTGGTTAATCAAGTCAGAAATGCTGTGAAACGCCGTCACTGGTATCACTTCTATTGTTTCTTCATATGGATTCACAAGTAGCAGCAGGCGCTGTAATGCAAGATTCTTAATCTCATAGCAACCGCTACACTTCATCGCACCTGATGACAAAATAATCCCTCGTCAAGTTTGTCGCTGTCAGAAACACAACGCGCCACGTTGTCGGTCTGACACTTCGCAGGCCGACGGGAGATGTGAAAATTGCACGACTGTCTCGCCTCCTTGTCTTTCGGTTCCTTCCTTTTAACAGGCTGACTTAGCTTCACACCCACACACACACACACACACACACACACAAACACACACACACACACACACACACACACACACACACACACACACACACACACAAACACACAAACACACACACACTTCCCTTTGTTGTGTTGTTCCTTAGCTCGTTGTTTGAGAGGTTAACTCGATCAAGGGGGGCAGAATCAATCAAAATCTAAATATGTCTAATTTTGCTAAAAATTCAACTATAAATATATAACATTCTAATAGTCTGAAGACATTCATGAGTTTAGAGATTTTAAAATGAATCCTGAAAGAACCTGGAAGCCAATGCAGACTTTTAAGATTTGCAGAAATGTGAGTTCTCCTGCTAGAGTGGGTAAATGTGAGTTCTCCTGCTAGAGTCGGTAAATGTGAGTTCTTCTACTAGAGTGGGTAAATGTGAGTTCTCCTGCTAGAGTCGGTAAATGTGAGTTCTCCTGCTAGAGTCGGTAAATGTGAGTTATTCTACTAGAGTGGGTAAATGTGAGTTCTCCTACTAGAGCGGGGAAATGTGAGTTCTTCTACTAGAGTGGGTAAATGTGAGTTCTCCTGCTAGAGCGGGGAAATGTGAGTTCTTCTACTAGAGTGGGTAAATGTGAGTTCTCCTGCTAGAGCGGGGAAATGTGAGTTCTTCTACTAGAGTGGGTAAATGTGAGTTCTCCTGCTAGAGCGGGGAAATGTGAGTTCTTCTACCAGAGCAGCTGAGATTTCTTGCTGCAGAGTTTTGTATTAAATGCAGGCGAGACAGATCCTCCTTGTTTAGACACAAAATAAACCGTTAGAATAGTCCGTCTGCTGTCCTGATCATGAACATTTAATTTTTATATGTCCAATTTATTTATTAAAATAATAACTTTTAATTATATGTCATACATGGCCATTCTTTTTTATTTATATGTTATTCATTATATCAATTCTATTTTATACTGAATTACTAAACTCCACATAAAAAATCCAGTGTTATTTTTACAATATTTGCGATAATCGTGTTTTGATTCTAATTTCTGAAAGTCCAAATAGGTCATATGAATTCATATCAGATTAAACATCTATCTATAGAGTTGTTGGTGTTATTTTAAGTTGTTGGTGTTATTTAATTTCATCATCTTTTGTCATTATTAGGTTTGTAATTTCAATTTTCTTTTAAAGGTGAACAAAAATTACTTGTGCAACAGCTGGTATTTATGCTAGTACAGGTATATTAGCAATTAAGATAAACAAGTTGAGTAGTGAAAAATCACAAAAATCTTCATCAAATAAAAGTTTTTTCCTAAAACTATTCTATCAACACAAGTTGTTTCGTATAACATGTAAATACATCTCACAGATCATGTATAGAAACTTTTGTATGGATGATGGAAGCTTCCCTTTGAGCTCAAAGCTCATACCTTTTGTTTTGGTCTCTCCCTTACATTTGAGCGTCATTAGCGGCGTGTTTTGGTCGCTGGTGTAACCCGAGCCACGACGCCCATCGCTCCCCACAGGGCCTCACTCGCTCCCACTGCGCCGGCAGGCCAAGGCGAACCCCAGCTGCAATTATAATACTTAAAATAATTCCACAAAAGTGGAGCTGTCATTAAATAATTCAGCCTTCTGGTCTTGTCAGGACTTTACTTGACTTATGACATCATTCAAGCCGAACGTCCTCCAGCAGATGTGCGCGCCAAAACACACTCCCGAACTCAGGAGGAATCGCATTTCTGGAGGTTTCAGAATGGACTTCCAAAGTGCCGTTTAAAAGGTCACTCGGAGCCGCAGAAAGTGTCTAATTGAAGACGGTGCCGGCAACTGATCAGGCTTTATGACAAAGCCCCAGAGTGGTCGGATTTGCGCGGCTTTGTAAACAAATTGTGTTTAATTTTACATGAGTATATGCTTGGCGCCCGACACTAAAAGAGCACAGCCATATCATTAATAAGCCAGACTTGCTCATCAGACTGTAAATGGCTCACTTCATGTATAAAATATTAGCACAGTAGAGTGGGCCTGCATTTGTGAGGAGGCTGCGCTCTTAGTTGGGATTTATGGAGCGTGTCAACACCTGGACCTGACGATGTTTACAGCGCCACTCCCTCGCCGTCTGAAGATGATGGAGAGCGCCGGCATGGACGGGTTCTTTTGTCGATCCCTGGGCGGTTTGGATCGAGTCTGGCTGGTCCTCCCTGAACTGGAAAATGAGGCGAAACTAAACTTTTTCAACGGATGTTTGATTTTCTGCATCATTTGAATAAAGAAAGTTCAACCAGGAAAGACTTGGACACCGTTTGGAATTTTGAAAATTGTCTAAATGTGAAGAAGAAAATATCTTTGGCAGTTAGACCACATCCTCAGAGTTTGATGACCAGAGTCACAAGGAACTTTAACATCAAAAACAATACACAGTTAAAATAAATACTTTTAAAAATCAAGATAACACTGAGACAAACACAAGAGTCTCAGAGAATCAAGGAAAAGCTCAAATAAAAGTGTCTTCAGATGTTTCAGGAGTCAGTGGATCATCAAACCCAGAGGGAGCAACAGTGTTTTGCCGGCTGGGATGGAAGGAGAGCGAGGGGAGGAGACAGGAGATGGAAGGAGGAGGAGAGGAAGACGAGGAGATGTTGAGAACAGTCGGAGCAGAGCATCCGTCCAGACGGTCAGAGAAGAGATCTCGAATCCGGTGAGCCCGTTGAGGGTATCGAAGACGACGGCACAGATGAGGATCAGAGCTCGAACCATGAAGGCTGAGGGGAGGATCAGGGATGAAGTGACAGCAGGTGACACACATTTAAACTTGACAGTCAGCGATGATTGGTCCGTGGAGGAGCTGTGATGGTGTGATTGGATGAGGAGGAGGGTGTAGCACCTGTCCAGTGATGGAGAAGCAGATAGAGTGGTAAAGAGTGTGAATGAAGAGACCTGCTGTGTCTCAAACAATTTCAATCAATAAAGTTTTACCTTACCTTACCTTAAATCGCATACTTGCGTACTCAAAGTTAGAATTTTTAGTGCGTAAGTGCGTCTCAATACTTAGTATGCGAAATGTAGTGCTCCATACACACTAAATTTGCCCACAAAACTGAGTATGGATCGATGGACACTATCTACCCTAAACAGCTGCCATCTTAGTGACGTTGTAAACGGAAGTTACATCATAAATATATATATATATATATATATATATATATATATATATATATATATATATATATATATATATATATATATATTCATATACTTACAGGTGCATTTTCAGCAGCAGTAGGAGGATGAGACGTCTTTGCTGCTGATACCAGCGTAAATATCTCGCGAATATTTGTTTCTCATATTTTTTCTTTATTTCTTCTTCCAAACTTGCAAAACGTGCTGCCAGCAGGTGGCGATAGTGTTCCTACAGCTGGTTGAAATCATCGTTAAATAGAAGAAGAAGCTTTCGAGTCATTTCCTGTTAGTGTGTAGCAGCAGAGTTTGATTTGAGACATACTATCTGTGGAGGATTAGTTACTAGTTAGTACACTATCCTGATGATACTAACTTCTAGTATACTATGAGAAGTATGCGATTTGAGACACAGCAACCGTCTTTGAGAAGGACAGTTGAGAATTTAAAATATATATTAAAATATCTCTGGTTAGACCCACCATCAGAGTTTGATGAATGAGACGTGAGAATTTTAAATCCTCACCCCCAAAAAAGATATATGTACTTACCAACTGCACAAACATATATAAATACATAGATATAAATGAAGTAACTGACGAAGGAACGTTGGAGAAACTCTGAGGACTTGCAGACGATACTAAGAGAAGGAAGAAATAGTAAACTTCTGCATGTATTGAGTTAATGTGTTTGTTTCTCTCTCTAGTTTAGTAAATAAATGAACATGATATATTTGGCCTACGAGACAACTGAGATCCCACTACACTGAACTTAAGTACTGAGGTGAAGTACTACTTCAGGACTACCAAACAATCTCTTCCATCTCATCTATTGCTTTATGAAATTTAATCTGAACTATAACTCCTCGCTTCTCTCGTGGTTAGCATTTCCAGTTCTTATGGATTTCCCATAGAGATTGGAAATTGTCCACATCAAGTAATTTTATGGAAAGAATAAGGAGATTTTTTATAACAGTACATTCAAACTCAAGGAAAAAAGACAATAATATAGTTTTGTTTACTTTTGTACGATAGAGTTTTATTGTGTATTTTTAAATATTGTAAAAAGGCCCAACCAGGGACAGGAATTGAAAGCTAGTACAAGCTAAACATTCTTTATGTATCGCATCAACTGCAAACTTGTATCGTAATTATGTCGACTGCATCGTCCCTGACAAATAAATGAATAAATAAATAAATAAAAGATTGGAAATTGTCCAGATTAAGTAGTTTTATGGGAAGAAAAAGGAGATTTTTTTTATAACAGTACATTCCATCTCAATTAAAAAAGACAATGATATGCATATAAATTGAGTGTATCCTCTGGTAAATGTACTTTTGATTCTCGTATTTCTATAAAAAATACGTGTAAAAGCAACAAATTATCATTGTAGATTAAATCTTCCGATTCACGTCCTCAGCAGCACATTTCCAGTTCCGGTTGAACAAAAATAAAGAGGCCGTTTCACAAATGAAGGACAACAATCCATCGGCATCACACTGAAGACGAGGCAGGAAAGCATGAAAACCTCTCAAACGGTTCCGCCTCAGCCTCGTTCGCACCGGGGTGTGTAATTGTAAATAAAGATGAAGCCGATCAGGAACACTTCCGCTGCATAGATGACGTCCTAATTGAGGGACGCGCTGAAACGGTTATGGGGTGTTTTTCATTTCATGGCTGAGTCCACATGCACCGTGCACACTTTCTGTGGTTTCATGAATAAATTGAAAATCTTCTTTCTGAGCCGCTAAACGGAGCTGCCGCGTCACGCTAACGTGGCCTCAGTGATCTTTTTGTAAAGTACTGTAAACATGATTATTGAATTAGTATCAATTGTAAGAAACCCTGGATTAGGATGTCACAGATCCAACTTCCTGTTTCCATGTTTAGCTTAAGTTAAGTGTATTTAGTGTTGGCTACAGTTAGACTCTGACGCCTCCATCCTAACGTTTAAAAAATAATTTAAATCAACTTTCATCCTCACCTCGACAAAAGCTGGAACTATGATGAAGGTCAAGATGAAGGTTCAGAAATCTTTTAGCTTGAAACTTGCTCTGTTGCTGAAGACCAGTTTGATGAAGCACGAATGCTCCTCCCAGATGCAAAACAAATAGACTCAAGGACTCATTCGTTCCTCGGGCTATTTATTTGTACAATTCTGAGTTTGGGGGCAGGAGTGAAAGTATAATGTTCTGTTCTATGTTAGTCTTTGTATCCTTTGTCTTTATTATTTTCCTTTGATCTATGTTCATTATCTTAGACTTAGATTGTATCATCTTGTTCTTTCTCTTTATTTCTCTTTGTTCTTGTTCTTATTTTATTTTTATTTATTTTTTTATGAATAATTGCTGTATTGCTGTGTCTAATTGAAAAAAAAACAATTTCCTGAAGGAGACCTCCTGAGGATCAATAAAGTTATGAGCGTTAGCTCACCTAGCTTAACGTGCCACGTAGGAACACCAGAGCCAAGTTTCAAATCCTGCACTTCTGCACTTGAGAACACAAGTGTGTCCCGATGAGCAGTGTGCGAAAATGTAGTGCGCAATGAGCACTCAAATGGCCAGAAAATTGAGTGTGGATCAATCAACACTCAACGTCCTCCATCTTAGTGACGAGTCGTGATGTTTTATTTTGAAAAGAGACCGCATTCCCTTCTCGCATCCGGGTCACGTGATACATTAGCGGTGTTACGGTGAGTAAAACATGCACTTTATACTGGTTTCATGGTGCATCGGGTATTTTACATATGAGGTATGTTTACACGTTACCATAGCGACCAGAGAGCATGCGGTAGAACATGATAAAGAGATGTTTTTGGCGTGATGTTACGAGTACGCTGTAAATAAAGTTGTAAAAGAGTTCACAGTGGGTTCAGGTGTATTGTTATTATATTGAACATACAATAAACAGTTTTACGCTGGTCATATCATTTTTGGATTTATCATCCAAACACTGCAGTCTCACCGGCATTTTCCAGCCACTATGTTGCTCATCCATTTCATTTTTAATATCTACTATACATTTATTTATTTCCCTGCTCATGAAGATCTTTAAAGCTCAGATCTATATTTGCACATTTGTTACATCAGTAAACAAATGGGGTTTTTTTCAGTTGCTTTTCACAAAGTGGATTTACTGAGAAATAAGTATCATCAACTCCTGCATGTCTCACCAGCTTGAGTAGTTTCTGAGAAGTTTTGAAATCTGTCGTTGGTGCCAGAGAACGGGGGGGGTGTGTGTGCTCGGAGGAGGCTGAACCCCAGACACACACCGCCCCCCCGCCCGCCGCCCCCTCATCCACAGAAAGGATGCAGCCAAGCGAAAAAGACACAAACGCCATTTTTGGAATTTCTGAATTTCCACGTCGGCTGCCCCAAATCTGAGGAGGTTAATCGCATGAATATTGCAGCCGACATCCATTAATTTCTGTTGTAACGATGCCTTATGTATAACTGGCCTGACATAACCCTTTGTTCCGTCTCCACCATACATTACCGCGGCTCCTCCGGGGCCACTCGGGGCCAGATGCACTTAAACAAGAAGAATGTGACTTCATCGGCTATGCAGCTTCGTTTAAACTGTTGTTCTCCGGGTTTGCGTCTCCAGAAGTCGGAGACGAAGCTGCGAGAAGTAACTTGTGCAGCTCGAGTGTGTGTTACAGTAGTCGCTGCAGCACAAAGCCACAGGGCTCAGTGTTTGATCCGCGGCTGTAAAATGGATTATCGGGTGGCAGGGGGGGGTGAAGGGAGAGCAGGGCTCTGGGAAGAAGAAGAAGAAAAAAGTCAGTGTATGTTTATCTGGGCCGTGGACGGCCCCTGGGACCCGGTCGGCCCTGGAGGATACGTGTCTTAAGAAGCTCGGCGTGGTTCCGGCTAATGCTCACTTTGTCACCCAAACAGGGCGGGAAAGATAATCAATAGCCTTTGATAGCTACTATTAGGATTTTAACAAGCTTTTCCTCACGCTGGGCAGCTGCGCCGGAGAAGCAAACAAGCCTTCATCATCTTGCCGAGTGTCGGTGCACGGATTACTAAAGTTTTGTAAACCCACAGAAGCTGAATTAACTTGAACGGAAAGTCATTTGATCGTCTCTCTTTAAGATGCAGGAACATGATCTTCTGTTCTTAACAACCTGGTTGTTTGCACAACACTTCAGGAGCTTCACAGCAGCGTCAGGAATCCTTTCATGGTTTGCTTTTCAATTTCCTCATTTCCTAGCTTGTTTCATTATTTACCATCTTGTTTTCTAATTTGCATGTTTGTTTTCTAGATTTTCTTTTTACTTGTTTTCTATTGCTTTTCCTGTTTTGTTTCCATTTATAGTTTCATATCTTGGTTCCGTGTTTTATTCCTCATTTCATGAAAACAATGAAACAAACATGGGAACTAGGAAACGAAGTATGAAACTAGGAAACAAACATGGAACTAGGAAACGAAGTAGGAAACTAAGAAGAAACAAACATGGGAACTAGGAAATTAAGTATGAAACTAGGAAACAAACATGGAACTAGGAAACGAAGTAGGAAACTAAGAAGAAACAAACATGGGAACTAGGAAACGAAGTATGAAACTAGGAAACAAACATGGAACTAGGAAACGAAGTAGGAAACTAAGAAGAAACAAACATGGGAACTAGGAAACGAAGTATGAAACTAGGAAACAAACATGGAACTAGGAAACGAAGTAGGAAACTAAGAAGAAACAAACATGGGAACTAGGAAACGAAGTATGAAACTAGGAAACAAACATGGAACTAGGAAACGAAGTAGGAAACTAAGAAGAAACAAACATGGGAACTAGGAAACGAAGTATGAAACTAGGAAACAAACATGGAACTAGGAAACGAAGTAGGAAACTAAGAAGAAACAAACATGGGAACTAGGAAACGAAGTATGAAACTAGGAAACAAACATGGAACTAGGAAACGAAGTAGGAAACTAAGAAGAAACAAACATGGGAACTAGGAAACGAAGTATGAAACTAGGAAACAAACATGGAACTAGGAAACGAAGTAGGAAACTAAGAAGAAACAAACATGGGAACTAGGAAACGAAGAAGGAAACTATGAAACAAACATGGAACTAGGAAACGAAGAAGGAAACTATGAAACAAACATGGAACTAGGAAACGAAGAAGGAAACTATGAAACAAACATGGAACTAGGAAACAAAGAAGGAAACTAGGAAACAAACATGGAACTAGGAAACAAAGAAGGAAACTAAGAAAGTTAGTTAAGTCTTAAGTTTCCGTCTTTGTTTCCCATTTCCATGTTTGTTTCCTAGTTTCATACTTAGTTTCCTAGTTACTATGTTTGTGTTTCCTAGTTTCCTTTCTTGTTTCCTATCTTGATTTTTTGTTTCCTATTTCCAATGCTAGTTTCCTAATTTCCTTTTCTGTTTTCTTGCTTTCTATCTCATTTTCCTAGTTTACATTTCCTGGTTTCCTCATTTCATTCTTCATTTCCATGCTTGCTTCGTAGTTCAGTTTTATTTTTTTATTCCTATTGTGTTTCCTTCTTCCCTTTAAACTCATTTCTCCCATTTCCTTATTTCATATCTCGTATCATTTCAATTCTTGTTTTCCCTATTTCCTTTCAAAACACATTCTCACTTGTTGTTTCTTGCAGTTTGTGTTGCGACACAATCACAATATGATGGAACTCTCATCCAAACTTCTGGATGGAGACACAAAGTTTGTGTTTTGACCTCAAATAAAGAAAAGTGACAAATCAAGTCTGTTTAATCAAAGAAAAAAACATAAACTGGAAAAAGATAATGATCTAGAACAAGCTTAACTTCCTGTTTCTTTTCACAGAGCTAATGTTAGGTGATGAAACGTTGTGGTCAATACAGTTGTTTGAGAGAACGTTTAGTTTTCCCAACCTACGAGTTAAAAAATATTATTTAATACAATTTTAAATCAAGACAAAATCTCCAAAGTTTTCTCTTGTACTGGATTATGTGCATTAACCTTCTGAAATAAATTACAAATCAAGACATTCCCGGACACACAAGTCTAGTCTAGAGGCTCAAACACCTGTTAAAGTGCAAACGTCAATTAATCTGAAGAATCTTACAAACATACTTCTTGAGAAATACCCTTTGATTTTACAGCGTAATATCCAGAAACCTGTCTGTGAATCATGGGATCGTGTTGTAACCTGTGGCAGGAGAAACAATTGTTGCTGCCGCGCTTTTCATAAGCAGCCGTGTTGAATTGAAATTGCTTAAATGTTGCTGGCATAGACCAGCGGTGAAGAGAAACCGTGGAAAAGCTGGAGGGAAAACGGATGATAAAAAAAAATGAAATCTCATCTGCCCATCTACGTTCCTGGTTTTGTCTTTATCTCATCCTGCGAGAGAGGAGGGGGAGAGGCTTCTTTTTATGGGCTTTACAGTAACGCTCAGAGGGTGAAATTATTCCTGGAGCTGAGTTAAATTATTTCCTCTCATATCAATACAGTCCAACAACGTAATTTCCGTGTTGATCTGATTAAAGAAATATTATATTCTGCCAGGGCACGGGCAAATTGACTTTGGTGGCAAGGTCTTGACAAGAACCAGACACGCAGCTTTATGCATCAGTAACGGCGTAACCATATTATCCATGCACTGCTTCCTACAGTGAAAGGCAAGACGCAGGCTGTTTCTAATGAAGACAAAAGACGAGGGGAAGGAAAGTCAGGATGGAAGTGAACTCTGTTGTGTGCTGTCAAAGTGTCGACACAAAAAGGTACTTCACAAAACCTGCTAGATGTTTATTTCCATCAAAAAACAAACCACTTTTGCTGCTTTTTATATTTGATATTAAGCCCATTTAACCAAATTTATTTGCAATTGTTTAAAATGCAGGCAGTATTTTTGCCCTAAATACACTTTAAATCGTACTTTTTAGTCTAATTTAGATGAAGGTAAGTTATTGAGGATTATATTATAACATGAAAAGTGCTCTGTTAATACGATTATTATTGTTAAAGGACGTTTTTATTACAAAAATCTGTAGAAGACAAATCCAGTTAGGCCAGCGTTAGTAGAGCTAGGGTGCTAGCTGCTATAGCATTCAAGCTAAGTCGCTACAGACAAAATATATAAAGTACATAGAGAGTAAAGTTAATGATGTTTCGATGTCACTGTTAGTTTAAAAACACATTTAGTGATTTTTACCCACAGGCAACAAATCATGTATGACCAACCAACTAGTTTAGCTTAGCTAGTTGTTCTTTCTTTCTGTAGTCTGAAGGCGAGTCTCTACAATTATTTACATTTTTTGTTTTATTGAACACATTGTATGACAACCTTGTGTAACGGCTTCGTACAGATAAATTATTGCGAATGTATTCTGACTCACCAAAAAGAGGACAAGACTCGTATATTTCCTTGATTCTCTGAGACTCCTGTGTTTGTCTCGGTGTTGTCTTGACCCTTTAAGAATATATTTTATTAAACATTGTTTTGATTGTTTAAGCGCTTTGTGACCCTGGTCTGGAAAACCGCTCTACAAATATTACTTACTTTCTTACGATGGTCACCCTGGATAAATATGATCTCTGAAAAATGACACTTGGGTCTCAAAGAAATTACTTATCAATTGTTCCCATGTTTGTTTCCTAGTTTGAACGAATAGGTTCTTATGTCGCAGGTGGAAACCATTTGTATTTTATTTAATGTCTTGAAAAATGGCTTATCCTAGATATTTTTTGGAGGCACATCCTACGACCTTTTTACACAAAAAGGCGCAACAAAAAAATCCTGTTGTTCATCGTAGCTATTTTTCTTTTGCATTTTATTTTGAATTCTAAAATCTGGGCAACAAGAAGAAGGAGCTGTTAGTATTTATTTACATGTGAAAGTCAGCAGAGAACAAAAGATACATAATCTACACCTAAAAACGAAGCTGTTACGAGCGGGGCCTGGTCTGGAATGTTAGTAAGAAGTCGTCTACAAAGAGCCTGAAGAGTGAATCCATGTGTCCGGGGGTTTACACCTGTACCAGGAACAGGTGTTTTCCGCACCACTTGCCTCCTGATTGGGATCTGCCACGCTTGCCTACGCAGTCAAGGGGCCGAACCCACAAACCCTCCTCCGCCCGAGCAGCTCTGGAAAAAACTGTCGCTCAATTAGTCGGTCGTACGGCTGCGGAGTCGAGGAATGTTCCAACTTTCTTTTCAGGTCAAAGTGAACAATCACGTCTCAATTGTTTTATGGTAATTCTCCTGTGAAACTGCTCGTGTTTTGATCCGGCGGTCGTGAACGCCTGGCCTTGTTTGATTAGCCTTTTTTTTTTAAACGAGGGAAAATGCATCTGTAAAGGAATTAATAGCGACTGTACTTCTTACTGTATAATGTATCCTCTTCCTGTTTAATCTGCTCCTACATAGCGAAGCAATCAACAATAAGAGGAAAGGCTATGATTGCGTGCAGCTGCAAAAGCAGGGGGTCGAGCTGCATTACCAGCCTCTAAACACTTTCACCTGTGCAGCCACACAACCCCACGTTAAACACTTTCACCTGTGCAGCCACACAACCCCACGTTAAACACTTTCACCTGGACGCGAACGTTTCCGAGCCTCAGCCGTAGCTTGAGCGGAGCTGACGGCTACTGACAGCTCGCTTCACGTCCAATATCGCCGGAGCACGAGAACAATTGCTAAAAGTTGATTTTGAAAGTTGATTAAGTCGGAGAGCTTTTGTTTTGATACTCACACCGCGAGGGAACCGATTGAAACGACTCCACATGTCGACGATCTGCAACCAAATGTGTTGCTCCTGGACGTCAGCAACGTGGTTTTTCTACAGGCACCGGTTACTTTGTTTGATCACAATCGTGTAGGAAACGTGTCAAACTCATGGCCCTGGTGTCTGATGGATTGCTATAAACAACGTAGATTCATATTTATATTTTGACAAATAAAGATGCCAGTGATTAAGGGAAAGATATTGTGGATGTCATGTGCGTCTCTGATTCATTGGACTTCTTAAACAAGCAATCATTTAAAAAAATAATTTTAACTAATGTTTATTGTGTTAGTTACAATACAAAGAAAACCTCCATCATCACAGAGAGATACAGAACAAGAGAAACTACAGTGGTGAGTGCAGCAGCTTTCATTTGTATTAATGCCAAATATTTAATCAAATTTAATGCCCAAAAGCTTGAAAAGTCTGAGAGGATTTTGGTGGTGGGATATAGAAGTGTCATTAGGAAACTTTACAGCAACCAAGGCTGGTTAGGAAAACAAAAATACTTGACTGAAAGTACCTTGGGGCGGTGGCTCTAAGCTATCATGACATGGGCATGACTTTACATGTAGTTCTTACAAGTAGTTTATTTATATATTTATATATATATATATATATATATATACACATGTCTAAACCAGAAGGATCTTCTCGCCTGCAGTTCATACAAAACTCTGCAGCCAGAATTCTGAGCCGCTCTAGTAGAAGAACTCACATTTCTCCTTCAAACTCTTCACTGGCTGCCAGTTTCTTTCAGGATCATTTTAAAATTCTGGTTCTTACTTTCAGATCTATTCATGGTCAGACCTTCCATTAGTGATCTGATCCAGACTTACACCCCAGCTCGGGCTCTGAGGATCTACTGATGGTTCCGGACCAGAGGAGAGAAAAATAACACCTTTTTATTTGTGCTTTTTCTTCATTTTCTTGTTGTTGCTGTGTTTGTCTTTGTGTTTTCTTGACCTTTTAAAGTATGTATTTTAACTGTGTATTGTTTTGATTGTTCAAGGGCTTTGTGACCCTGGTCTGGAAACATCTTTACAAATAATAATACTTACTTACATATAGTTGCCCAGGAGGTTTCTAGATCGAGTGAGTTATTCGAGTACTAATCCCATACTTGTCGTATCGAGAAACTGGGGAAGTGGATGTTCAACATCCAAACATTCTAA
This sequence comes from Callionymus lyra, assembly GCF_982586985.1. Taxonomy (NCBI): domain Eukaryota; kingdom Metazoa; phylum Chordata; class Actinopteri; order Syngnathiformes; family Callionymidae; genus Callionymus; species Callionymus lyra. The sequence continues at coordinate 1,429,663 of NC_141828.1, forward strand.
AGTGAGCTGTTGTCGACTGCAGAACAGAAGATGTGAGCGAAGGGAATTCCCCTGTACAGCGAGGTAGTGATTGAAAGGAAGATTTGAGGGGGAGGAAGGGTTGGCACCATCTTCTCTCTGCAGGGCTACTGTTGACTGATGAGATCCCCACTTCCTCCAGGCACAGCGAGCCGTCCACATGAGGCGATACAGATACATGTAGACAAAACTCCTCTTGCATTCTTGCTGGATGTAATGAAACCCTCTCACAGTCGATCTTCCAGTTCCCTCCAGTCATAAGCACTCGTCTGGAACCTCATTACCAGAACAATTAAGTTTAAGACTTTGAGGTCCGCTGTGTGTGATTGAACATGTGCGCTCTTCTCTTTTCTCTTCTCTTACCACTTTACCTTCAATCACTCGTTTATATAATTTGGATTTAACTGGTATGAAGCCAACCCTACCAGTACAGTTGGTCTCTGTCCATTCCACCCTGTCCACATCTTCTTAGGTCAGGTTAGGTAGAACTTTATTGATCCCTTCTTCTTTACCTCCATCTTGAATCACCATGATGAAGGGGTTGAATGCTTCAATGATCTTCATTGGAGACCCTGGAAAGGTAAGTCAGGAAGGGCCACTGGCCAAAATAAAACCTTTCCATACCCACAACTCCCGGTCAATTCCTATAGAAACTGAAAACCAATGATATGATTTTATATTTTCTTTGTCAAACCAGTGACGAGTGAGTGAGTGACAGCGACAAACAACGAGCAGAGAAGCACAAGGAGCATGAACGCTCCTCCCAAGATGCAACACTATTAGACTCAGGGACTCATTCATTCCTCCTGCTATTAGCCCTACCCTGTTTAAAATGTCCATTCAAAAGCAAACAAATGTACATGTTGTATTTTACTCAACTTTTGTAGTTTGATAGGATCAGTTGAGCTTAACTCACAATAACATGGTTACTATGGTATTGGATTATCAGGGTTTTTGAAAGTTAAATGTGTTGTCTAAAGTTTGTATTTTAACTGTGTATTGTTTTGTTGTTAAAGCGCTTTGTGACCCTGGTCTAGAAAGGCGCTTTAGAAAAAACTATTACTTAGTTACTTACTTATTTACTTATAACTCTGAATTTGGGGGCAGGAGCTGATTGAAAGGATGATGTTATTCTATGTTAATCTTTGTATTATTTTTTGTTCTTTTGTTCTTTCTACTTGAACTTTGTCCTTCCTTGCCCTTTGTTCTTTTGTTTGCATGTTGTTCTTGTTTTTATGAAACTTGCTGTGAACTGGAAACCCAATTTCCCGAAGCAGACCACCAGAGGGATTAATAAAGTCAATCAATCTAAACCACAGAAGAGGTTCTCGATACATCATAAGGTAGTTGTGTGTCGGCAGCACTAAGGAGATTCTACAGTGAACGCCAAGAAGCGTGGAAATATTAAACAAAGCAAAGAGCAGACGCTGAAAAATACCTGCTGGCCCAGTAGCGAGGCTCCATATGCCCAAGTTTCCCCCGACTGCTGGCTGGCCAGCCTGTATGCCCACTCGCCCAGACCCCAACACATACCTACACACACACACACACACACACACACACACACACAGGCACACACACACACACACACACACAGGCACACACACACACACACACACAGGCACGCTTCACTGGGGACAAGCCAGCAAGAGTAATCCTGCCCTACTTTTCTGCCTGGAGCACACCTGAGCACCGTCTCCGCACACCACTGCTTCAGAGCAGGGTAGGAAGGTGCAGAAGGCAGAGATGAGGAGGTGATCCAAGGAACTAATATCTTATCATGTTCAGAGGTCTCTGCCGACGACAGAACCTACACAAAAAAATTAAATAAATACTGTCTGAACCCGTGTGTAAGTGTTTAAATGACATCCACTCGAATGTTAAAAGGTCTTTCCGGACGCCACCGTGATCTAGATAAAGAGGTTCATTTGTCAGATAAATGTTCAGTAACTAAGCTTCATGAATAGTCCTTGACTGAACCACGTCATCTTGACGTCTCTGACGTCCTTGCAGAGAAGTTGCCTTTTCCAATCACCAAAACACAATCGTGACAGAACACGTTAAAAATCGTTTAAGTCATTTTTTGGTTATTTTAGAGATACTAATTTATGCGCCCGAACCCACAAGCTTCAACCCTAGACTTTTAAAGAAAGCTGCTAGTTAGCTGGTTAGTTCTTTTTTTAAACAAACTTCTGTTTCAAACTCGCTCTTTTGAGAGAGAGAGTAGTGGAGTTAAAATATATATATTTTATTGTATTCCATTAGTTGTGACAGGACAGGTAAGGCGCACTAATTTGGAACTTTCATTTTCATCGTCAATTGTGCAACAACAAACTTTAAGCTATAAACATAATACAATAGTATTTACAATTACAATTTGGCTATTATTAATCATCCTAACGTAACTTTCATATCAGATGATAAATATACTAGTTTTATTAGTGTTTATTAGTTGATTATTTAAGTATTTTTGATTATTTATTTCATTTTGTTAATTATTCATTTTCATTTATTATTTATTTTTAATGTCCTTTCATTGTCTACTTCATGTTCTGCATCGTGGGTCTGACTAAAATTTAATCTAAGCGGTATGTCTTGAGACATGTATATTTGACAAATAAAAGAACTTAAACTTGATAGATACACGATCTCATCAGATCCAGAACAGACAAAACTTTGTCCGGTCGTGATTTGATTTCGGGGACAGTCTGGACTCGGCTGGTTCCGGAACATTCAATATCAAACTAACCTTACCTGTTAATCTTTCCTCTGTAGAACAGAAAACATGTCACAGATGAAACATAAAGGATTTGACATGAAACTAAAGTAAATAAACACACAAGAGAAACACGTCCGTCACAGGAGGAGTTGATCTCATCGTCCGAAATATCATCCGCTGACGAGAACATCGATGGCATCATTGAGGAAACCTCTCTGTCAGGAAATACACCTGAAGATTGTCAAATATTGTTTTATTTCAGCCCATTATTAGTGTATATTCTGCTGCTTTAAATGTTATTCATCATGTAGACAGAATGTGTGACTCTACTGAGTCGATTTAACCCTTTTGTTGTGTCAGGGTCAAGGTGACCCAAAGGCCGGAAAACTAGTGGGTTTGTGATATCGCTTGTTTACCTTCGACCGGAGGCCACAAAAGTACCACAAACACGTTTGTTTTCAAGGCCTCTGGGTCATCTTGACCCTGAGATAACACAAGGGTTAAGAAGATAATTCCTGAGGATAATCTTGATCTAATGTTTAATTTAAATGTGATATATCTTAGTATTTATTATGGTCGTATCACATTTTATAAACACATCGAGTGTTGTTCACATAACAGAGAGACAATATGAAATAAAATAAAATTTTGTTGCCAGTTTCACTGCTCTGTTTTCTGTGCAATAACAATACAATAAAGTCTAGTCTAGTCTAGTTTATTTACAATAGTGACAAACATTATTTTAGTGCATTCTCATGAGCAGGTGTGGAGTTTTTGAGTATCTAATACAAGGTCGCCGCTACTAAAATATTGATAATTTGCCAAAATCCAATAAATTTCCTGCTGTTCACGTTTTACACACAAGTTTTTTTCTGCTCATGCTTCATAAATGAGACCCTTTGTACGTACAAAGCATCCCAAAACCATCTCCGTGATACACTTTACCAGCTGGAAACATCAAAATGCCTTGAGGGTATAAAAAAAAAAGCATTACTAAAGGGGGAGGGTTAAATAAAGAGTCGGGTCAAATGCAAACATCACCTCAAACACACACGTACACACTCGTACACACTCGTACACACACGTACACACACGTACACACTCGTACACACTCGTACACACACGTACACACACGTACACACTCGTCCCACTGCTACCATCGCTCTCGTTGATGAAAGGGGTTTCTCCGCTCACGGGTCATTTGTCGCGGGCATCTCAATGGACGGCTCATTGAAGAGTACAAGGACCCCTTCATCTTTCACTGTGACAGGCCTCGGACACCGGGCCCCCCGAGATGGACGGTCCCTAACTCACCCGAGGATGGGGCGACATGATGGCCTTGACTCCGGGCCCGGCTGACGATCACATGTGCCACGATTGTTGGATCCGTGTCGAGACCTGACACTGTTTCATCTCATCTTTAAAAGTAGGTTTAAATGAAAGGACGAACCCACCGATCGTTCTCAAGCAGAGGCAGATCGATGAGCGCTTTCGTATTTGGTGAAAAGAAACGTTTCCCTTAAAATTGTTTGCATTCAAAATCAGTTTGATTATGTCTCACTTGGCTGATCTTCATCTCCTTCATCAGATCTGGATATTTCAGTAACAAACACCTCGACTGTGTCAGAGATCTTTAAGCTCTTCTGGCAAAAATGAATGTAGCTTTCATCAGAGAGATCAGGTTCTGGTTCAGACACCAGAGACGCTCGAGTGCTGACAAGTAAGTGAGGGCTTTCAGTGCCAAACAGCGGGGGATTTGGTCGCTCACTCTTTAACTACAGGGTAGGAAATAATATCAAATTCATCTTCAATAAAATGGTTGCGGTTAAGTACTTTTGACTCCAAATCCCACTGAGAGTCACCTTGTGGTATCAAACATGTGGAATCAAATGAAATAATCATTCATGACTAATCTCAGAAGTACTTTGGCAATTACCATTTTTCTACGGGAAACTCTTCAGGGGCAAGACACAATAACGTCACATTCGCCGTGCAGTGGTGAATAAAGAAGAGGCGGGCTGTCTGGGTCTTGAAAACTGTAATCTTTCATATGAATATGCATATTCATATTTCTGGACCCTTGTCGATGGAAAAGACAAAGGGGATTCCAAAGTTTGAGGCCCCTTCAGTGCATTCAGAGAGCAACATACAAAGACGGAAATTTTCCGCTGAGGCCTCGTCACAGACGGCGTGGAGCGAAGCTGCAGCACCCCTGAGTGTCCCTGAATTACGTCGACAGGAAGCCGTCCTAGGAGAGCTCCTATCCCCACAGAGATTCCCATGAATTCCCACAATTCCAGTCCACCGTTGGTTGGTTACATATTCAGCGCCGCCGCCCTGTGATGAAGTCGATCATAAAGGGAAGAGACTAAACAGATAATAATTCTTTCAGCGTCACAACATGACCCAGATAAGAGACGATTGCCCCCCTTTTGTTGGAGTTTGCCTTTGTGTCCAAAGTTACAAGAGAAGAAAAACAAAAAGCTAAATTTAAAAGCGGGTTCTTCAAGAGGTTAATTCCTTACAAGACAGATCAGAGCATCCAATCTTTAAGGAACAGTGGAAAACATATTTCTTTTCTTTTTCCAGCCTCTCTCTTTTATGTCTGGCCATAAAGAGCGGTTTTATGTACACTCAAATGGCTTTGGCTCACAGAACATGCATGCGAATGAGGAGGAACCACAGGGGAGCCATAGATCTTTTCAAACATATATGCATGGAGAGAGAGACGGAGATAAAGAAGAAGAGGGAAGTCGGATATAAATAGAGAGGAGGAAGGTAGGCTTGATGAAAGGGGATGGAAAAAAGGTAAGATTAAAAGACATCTAATGGAAACAAGTGACGACAGAGGGAGAAGAAACAGTCTGTTCGCCGGATTTAATCGCAAAATCAGGATTGAAGCAGCGAGGCAGACGTGCTCCTAACAGATCCCATCTGAGAATGCCATTAAGGCCTGGCTCCAGTTGTTAGCGCCACTGGGCTCACAGAACCAGCACCGAGCCTTTCTAGCTTCAGCCATGAACCGCCTTTAGTACCTGCTGAAAACTCTGGTAAACGTCGGAGAATGGTTTCGTGTCCCATTAGCACAGATGCGACGACTTGCTTGGTTAAAGTACTGCTTTCCCACTTGTCGAGGCGTTTTGATCTGTTGGACTCGTCAGGGCGAGTCATGATAATCTGTCAATTGAGACACGACAAACCCAGAACTCGAGGGCCTGTTAGCACCTCGTTCAGGATCAAATCCCGCAGCTTGCACGGTCGTAAAAAATGAAGCCTGGTCTTTAGAAGAGTTTTGGAAGTTTAACGAATTAAGTCAATACGTCTATATCTTGAGCTGAAGAACCAGTCGGTGACGTGGCATGAACGCATTCAAAATGCCATTAAAACCCTCTAGAAATGTGTCTCCTTCCAAGAATTACAAGCATTTCTTTCTTTATAACAACTTCGGGGTTCCTCAGGAATAGCTGAAATGTCTGGCAATATAGTAACCCAACAAGAGATAAGCAGTAGAAGATATTTGCACAATATTATTTCAGTTATATTCTGCCACTTCATTCCTTCACTCAGGGAAACCCAAAGCATATTTGCTGTGATGCTGAATCAAATAATTCTGCATTTACACTAGATTTCATGGAGCAATTTAAACCTCATCATAGCAGAGGTGAAGTATGTCAGTAGTATTTACAGACTCATTTTCAAAAGCCGCATTTCCCAGAAGACACATCATGACACGACGGACGCTTTGACTCTTCAAGCTCAGTCATGTCGTGCATTGAAAAACCTGAACCACGAGCAGGTGCAGAGCTTGAAACAAAGTGGAAAACATTCTGCAGAGGTAAGGGGAAAAGTTGAAAATCTGCTTATACATTTAAAAAACCTACCTGTGTCTTATTTACTGTACAGGTATGTTGAGCGTCGGCCAATTTACCTGCAGGAGAGGGGGATGGTGTGATGGACGGTTGGAGCGGAGGAGGAAGGAGGGATGCTAGAGGGAAGCAGGAGTCTGGAGTTAAATATTAATCCGGGGTGATTCATCTGCTGTGGAAGCCTCCAGGCTCCTTCTGCACACTGCCAGCTGTTGGCCCCCGTCTCTTGGCCCTGGACCTTGATGTGAGATGCTTGGCTGCTGCCCAGAGTGCCCAGGCATGAGCTTCCTTGGCTGTGGGAGAGGCGGTGAAGGCCAGGGCAGGTGGTGGACCTGGCTGAGATGACAGTGTGTGCGGTTGAACTTGTGTGTCTTGGCTACTGTGCCGACTGTACCAACCTTTGCTAAAATATCTGCGTCTCCAACAGGGGGCGCTGTAGTGGCCTAACAGACCTGGGTTCAAATATTGACACAGAAGAGGTTAGAAAAGAATTTAACAAGAAGAAAACGGCAACATTTGAGGCAGGAGAGACACACTATATTGAATTAACCAGAAGATAAATACAAGGTAATAAATGTACAGTTGTCTCTTCAACCTTAACTTGTCTTGTTTGTCCTTCATAGTCAATCTTCTTTATGTCCTCTTTCAACACAGCAACAATCAAAGGTTCTCTTTCACTCTCCTCACCATGTGACCAGAACTCCTGGCTGCCCTTATTTTGTCTCCATTTCTCTAATCTAGTATTTTTTTTAACCTCTTAGCAAAACAAAAAACTAGAGCATCTTTAAACCAAACTCATCTAATTGTTGCCTTTGTGTCCGAGCTTCCGTCTCTAAACCACATTGACACGTCCGGTTACCGTCTTAAGAAGCTTCTTGTTTCCATCTAGTTTTTCCTTTCGTGTCTCAGGTCGTCTTCACCCATCGCGTCTCACCTGAACGCTCTTCTTTACCTCTGCGTCTGTTACTCAATCAGGCATAATCCACATTTGGATCACGGTTTTTGGTCGGATTGTTTGTGCTGACAAGACACAACAAACTGCTACAATTCAAACACTAAAGTAGCAAACAAACACTTAATTTGAGTAAATATGTAAAACTATACTGTTTAGTAATGATGGGTTGATGAGGCTTCATGATACAGCTTTGCATAGAAAACATAGTTTCGCGATTCAGTGTCTTCATTTTGAAAGGCCACTAGAGGGCACTCTCTTCGGTATGGTCTTTAGCTCTAATCTACTTATTCAATGAGACCTGATATCATTGTCAAACACAGAGCGCCATCTAGTGGCCTTTCACGATGAATCCACTGAATCATAATACAGGGTCTTCACGACAAATAAGGCCCCCTTAACCCAAACCTCCCATTACTGTTCATTCAGTTCATCCTCCCTAAGTAAGTTAAAAAAAACAATATGGAGCAAAACAAACTTAGATTCAGGTCCATATACTGTATTTTTAGATATATAAGGTGCAGCGTCATTTTAGTTTCATCACAGTCTTTAATTATTGTGTACATAAATATGTGTTTGTAGTATTCTACTTATACAGGTTGTAAATAAATTACAAAATACTCCTGGGATGTTCACTTATCATGGGTGTCCTGGAACGTAACCAAACGGGGGAACAATGTCATAGATGAGGTGCTTCGGATTATAAGGCAACTGTCAAATATATCTGCCGACAATCTTAGCACTTACTGTGGAGAAAAACACAAGCAAGAAAAAAACACAAAGTGAACAAAAAGGGGCGAAGAAAACATCATATTATTAAAGATAATCCATACATATCTACATATACTACTACATAATAGGAATCTTTGAAAGTTGTTTCTCACACGATAAAAGCTGTCCCACTCAGATTGTTCTCTCAGGTCTATGCACAACAACAAACCTCAGCCGGACGCACTAATGAAGACACTCACAGGCTATAACTACAAAAGAAACACAAATCAAAAGAAGTGTTTCTTGGCAGGTATTCCCAGAGCCCGCCAGGCCTTCCCCCCCGAACCCGCCTTGGTGTCTCGTTTGCCTCCTTTAACCCAGGGAAGAAAGAAAAGGGATGTGGTACCAAAAGAAAAAGGGAAACCTTCCTCAAACACAACAGAACTGAGAGCGATTCTCATGTTTCACACTTGAAGTTAGACATTGTTGGACTCGTTTGGAATCAAACCAACTCACTCAAGCGTTTCATTCTATCTTTTTAAATGACTTACATCATCGCGTCTAAATGCATCGAGGCTTTTCAGAAACCCGTGTCAACAAAAGTTCAAAATCAAAAAAAAGATCTCAGAATAAAACCAGGAACATAAAAGGTGCATTACGTCTGGTTTTAATGAATTGTGCATTCGACTCACTGACGGTTACTTGTCCACACCAGTTGTCTGATTTAATGTTCAACAGCTTATCGCTGCCAGGTTACATTAGTAACCGTGTCAATAGAGACATTAGTTTTCCTTCGCTGTAATACTTCAGCCAGGTCGGAATGAAGGATCCAGACGTGCTGGTGGTCCAAGTGTGAGAACATGCAGCTAAAGAACTTGCGATGTCTTAATCACCTCAGGTTTAATAGCTCATGTCTCAACACACACATTATTTTCAGGTCAGAAGCTTCAATGTTGCTTTTGCTGTTCCAGGAAAACGAAAAGATGGATCAGGATTTTTTGAGCCTCTTTGTTTTGAACTCAATGCTGTTTGTTTTGAGTAAATGAACTGTATGTGAGCGGTTGCTAGTTAGCGACACAGCTAGGATTCCACTCAAAGGTCTTGTTGTGTTAATAAAGAATTTGAAGGTGTTTGAGTTGAAGTCTAAAGAAAGTCATATCATCTGTCGTCACAATACTCTTTCGTCTGATTCACGCAGTGGCGGCTGCTGGTCTTTCCAGGAGGATGTGATCTATTCTTTTTCAAGAAAGTCGCCTTTGCCTCGGTCGCAACAATGATGCGTCTTTTCCAGGAACATAACCCGTGTCCTTGCAAGGGTTAGCTATAAGCTAGCAGGTACAGTCTCCAAAAACACCAGAAACAGATGCCAGAACTCAGAACAACAAAATGAAAAAAAATGCTTTTGGTGTATTTTCATTCTTCAAGATCATGGATTCAATGATTTGACTGTCAATCAAAAAGGGATTCATCTCTCAGAAGCCGAGCGTCCAGGCCAGAAACCACAAACTCCACAAACTCCCAGAAATTCGGAGCATCTTAGGGGCAGGACAAAGTCAATGACCGTCTAGTTTTGCTGCACTGGAAACTTTTCGCTTCCCAGGCCGTCCTAGAGCAGCCACTGGGTTCAAGCAGATGTCAACAAAAATTCAATGAACGTGATTTATCTTCTTGTTGTTAGAAGATTGTTTTTGGGTCTGTTATCAAAAATATTGTCTCTTGGTTGCATGTTACGTAAACAACTTTGTCCAACTGAGAGGAATTCAAATGTCTCCCTGAAGGCCGGACTATGGTATTTATGTCTTAAAGACAGATCCTTGTCGGACTAAGGCTGGTCCTGGTTCTGCTCAGGTGTCATGCCAACAGGAAGTTTTTACAACAACTAAGTTCTCACCAGTCGGTGTTGCCTGGATTGTTAGCTCTCCAAGTATTCCTCTCTAAAAACCCCAGAACACAGTAGATCCCATTAACGCCCTCCATCCATCCATGTCTGACATCCCACAGCTCTTCCTTGAATACATCACGTCAAGAGAAAACCACCGTCTCCCTGGATGTGTGCAGCCCACCCACCTTTTCTCAGGGTAAGAGCTCCAGATGAGGAGGGTTACCAGCGTGTTTGGGAACCAGAGATATAAATTGCAAGAAGAAGAAAGAGAAAACGCTGGGTCATGAATTATAGAGCAGATCACTTTCGTCGGGGCCCAGGGAGAGAGATAGCGACCACGAGAGAGAGAAATCCTGCCCTATTCTTGTATGCCCTGTCTGGTATGTGGAGAGCCACTGGGAGAACGATTTATGGCCAATTGAAGCAGCAGCAACATCTCTCGAAAGCCAACGAGTGGATCCATAGCAACGATCCTAGCGGGGCATATTAATCCCCTGCTTTATGTAGTGCTAAGTGTACAATAGTAATCAGGATTGGAGCAGGCCCCACTGATCATTAAGGGAAAAGGCTATATAAAGAATTCATAATGGGATTAGCCCACGGCGGGTGGAGAAAGAGAGACAAGTGTGGCGATGGGGGGATGGATGATGGAGGGACGAGGACAGGGAGAGACGGGCATAAGGAGGCAGGTGGGCGATGAAGGTGCGCTGAAATTAAATCACCCATCAAATTGCGGGGAGGAATTTTAATTTACAGGTTAATGTTGCATTGTACGACTGATCACTGGCTAAGAATATCTGAGGGAGCGCGGAGGGAGAGTCCTGGAAGGATGTTGCTGCATCTGCAGTAGGGTTGTCACAAGAACCAATACTTGGGAACTGATCCGGTACCAGCTCGCAGTACAACAATACTTGGTTCTTCGATTGAAAACAAGACACTTCGTCTTATTGATCAACGAGTCACAGTCGCGTTTGGAAATAACTTAGATTGAAGGATCAACGTAATTATTAACCCTCAATAACCTGCAAACGTAAACTAACAGAAGAAACACTTGAAAAACATCCTGACTTGTTTAAAGATTTCAGTTCAATAGAACTTATTTCAAGTTAAAACACAGAGACACTTCACTGCAGCTACACTCACTAAAGTCGTCCGTTTGTAATACTTTAACTCATGTGACGAAGCAGTTATGTAAGAAACATGTATCATGATATGAGGCTCTTATTTGAAATAGTTTTTATTTTACAGTATTTGTCCGATGACACTGAAGAGTCAGAAACACTTGAAAGGCAGAGAAAATCTAATTTTTATACTTGAAAGTTTCTCATCACCACGGTTTGAATTATAACTATATTTGTTGATTTTCTTATTTATTTGCACATTGATAAGACAAAGGTTTTTATTAAACTTCACCACTCTTTGACCGTATAATTGTTTATTTTTGTTTTCCTTTATTTAATACATTTAATTAAATTGTGTACTTCAAAATAAAGGCTTTTTTTTTATCATGGTTTTGGACAGTTTCTGGTATCGGTATATATTGCTCAAATTTTGGAATCTTGACCCTTATCTGCACAAAAAGATTTCATGACTGTTTACTGCAGTGCTCGCAAGAAAGACAATGTTTTGGAAATTAAAAAATAATTAAGGCAGCAGGAGTGAAGCCTATGATTATGTCATTATTAACTTCAAAACATTTGCTACATGAGAGTTCAGTTCAAGTTTCACATTATTTTCCCTTTAAAATCTTTAGTTAAATACAGAAATTGAGCAATTTGTTGTTGAAAAATATTTATTTATGAATAAAACACGGGAAGTGCTCGCGATATTTAGTAGTAGTACTTGCGGAGTACTTCCGGTTTAAAGCAGTCTTTCAACATCTGCCACAAACGACCGAAAATATACAAGAGTACTGTTAAAGACGAGAAGTATGAATGTGTTTGGATGTTTTTAAGTGTATTTTTAGACGAAGATGAAGACAACTGAGCTCCAGTCGCTACATTAAAATGAACAAACAATTTGTCTATAGCTCTAAAAAGAATAGATTAAAGAATCTAAAAAAGAATCAACATAAGTCGACATGAGAGTAGAAATGAGTGAAGTTTGAATCTTGGTTGAACCATCGATGAGGAAACAAGCGTTACATATACACGAGTACAGCAGTTGGAATACAGTTCGGTTTGAAATCTTTTTTTTCTCTTAACTTATAACTAGAAACATCCCTGTTTTTTTACAATATGCATTTGTGGCTATGGATTTTTGTATATATTGGTCAAGTTAAGACTGATACACTTTCAAATGTACTACTTTAATAAACTATTCAAATATATATATAAACTTCTGATTGAGAAGATTTCCTCTTTCTGCTTGAACTGGTGTAAACTTTCATGAACTATTTCAGATTCGTACTGTGTTGGTTGTGAATGAAGACAGTGAATGAATTTGCAGATGGAGGAATAGCTTAACGGCGTCTAATAAAAGAAATAACAAAAGAAACTCTTCAAATTACCCCAAAAACACGAAGAATTCTTTGGCTAAAACACGCGTGACTTTGTGGGGAACTCCGAGCGGCAGATGGAAAGTATTTGAAGAGGAACTGGCACCAGCCCAACGTTGAGTTGTGATTTTAAACGTGGAGCTGATTGCAGATTAGCATCAGGGGAGTGATTAGCAAGTGCTTTAAAAACTGTTGGGGAAATCCAAAGTACAGAGACACTGGAAATAAAAACTGGGAAAAAAAAGTTGGGTCTTTTCCTGAAAATGTTTAAAATAGACATAAAATATTGGCACCAACATGAAGTTAACTTTTACACTGGCCTAAAAAAAAGTGTGATCGAACAAACCGTTTACTGGGTGAAACAGGTTAAAATCTGAATCCAACCAAAGCTGTCTGTGTTTGCGTTCTGTGGAGAAGATAAATATAGCTTTAAAATAATTTAAAGCAAAAGAATAAGCTGTTGTTAAAATGTTAAGAAGACAGCAGCAAAAAATGTGTTTATTTTTTTTACAAATGTGAACAACACGTTTGGTTCTGATCTGTGACAATAAAAACCTTTAGTGTTGAGCAACACTTGTATCTTTTCAGCAGGAACCATCAACAAGATAAAGACTACACTATAAAAAGAACAACAACAATCTTTAAATGGTTAAAAAGTCAAGATCATCAAATCATTTATTTGAAAAATAACACATAAAATTAGAAAACAATATCTTTTTTAAACCGACCTCGGGCCCGTCGACGACCTGCTCTTTTGAATAAACTGATTAAAGAGACAATTCTGGACATCATTGCCAACATTTTATCGCCTCCAATAAACGCTGGAGTTCTGCTGCGAGGAGAGAGCGTCGGACGATGAATCACTGACTCAGTTCTTTCACTGCATGTGTGGAATGTTGAGAAATATCTGGACTCGTGTAGCAAATCTTGAGCGTAAATAAATGGACGGAATCCATCGATCGGTTTGGGTGTTTGTCACTGAAGTGCAGGATCCACTGATGGTTGACTCGGACTCAGATCTCCGGCTCCACTGGTGTCCCGGCCTGAGCCGTGAGTAGCAGCTCCATCACTGCGGCAGACTGGAGGGAGGACTTTATTACAGCCACAGCTCGTTAGCTTGAGTGGTCTTAATGAAGCAGCATGGCGATCAGACAGAAATCATGCTGCCGAGGCCCTGCGTCATTAAGCCGGCCTTTAATTACGTTGATCTATGGCTGGTGTGGGCTGGAGGACCACTGGATTCAGAGAGTGTCGCCCGACGTTCCACATGCACTCTCAGACCCTTTCTTCATTCTATAGGTTCCATGGAAGCAGCTAAGAGAGCATCGAGACCTACATTAAACTGGGCATTGTTTCCAGTGTAAGTAAGTCAGGAATTATTATTTGTAAAGATCTTCCTAGACCAGGGTCACAAAGCGCTTAAACAACAAAACAAAACACAGTTAAAATAATTTAAAAGGTCAAGACAACACAGAGACAAACACAGCAGCAACAAGAAAGTTAAGGAAAATCCCAAATAAAAGTGTCTTGAGATGTTTCAGTAGATCATCAAACACAGAGATGGTTCCAAAGCTTAGGAGCAACAGTCTGGAAGGATTTCTCTCCTCTGGTCCGGAAGTTCAGGAACCATCAGTAGATTCTGATCCACAGACCTCAGAGCCCGAGCTGGGGTGTAAGTCTGGATCAGATCACTGATGGAAGGTCTGACCATAAATAGATCTGAAAGTAAGAACCAGAATTTTAAAATGATCCTGAAAGAAACTGGCAGCCAGTGAAGAGTTTGAAGGAGAAATGTGAGTTCTTCTACTAGAGCAGCCAGTGAAGAGTTTGAAGGAGAAATGTGAGTTCTTCTACTAGAGCAGCCAGTGAAGAGTTTGAAGGAGAAATGTGAGTTCTTCTACTAGAGCAGCCAGTGAAGAGTTTGAAAGAGAAATGTGAGTTCTTCTACTAGAGCAGCCAGTGAAGAGTTTGAAGGAGAAATGTGAGTTCTTCTACTAGAGCGGCTCAGAATTCTGGCTGCAGAGTTTTGTATGAACTGCAGGAGAGAAGATCCTTCTTGTTCAGACAAGCAGTTAAGCAAGCCGATTTTAAACCTAAATTATCAGATTGAACCTGAAATACCCATTTCTAACGCTATCAGTGAAGAGTTTTAAGGATCGGAGAAATGTGAGTTCTTCTAACAGAGCGACTCAGAATTCTGGCTGCAGAGTTTTGTATGAACTGCAGGCGAGACACATCCTTCTGGTTTAGACACCAAAATAAACTGTTACAAAAGTCTAAACGACACAAACACATGGATTATAACTTTACTCGAAACAAGTTGCAAAATCCAAAGAAAAATAGGTTTCAGACTCACACATTATAAACCATTTTCTCTCTCTCTCTTGATTGATCTCTCCGTTATATTGCGCTCCTAACTTCCTCTTCTCAAATGAGCAGAAATGCAGTTATATAACAGGAGGCAGTGGTTCGCCTGAGATTTGGAGAGCTCAGCACTCGACATCTCAACTCTGTGTTAATTGGTTTTGCGTCTGAAAGGCCATCATTTTTGTTTCAGGCCCATTAACCATAATGCTCCGGAGTCTCGGATTAGTTCCCATTCAGTAGTACTGCTGTGTTGCTGTTAAATTCAATTTAACGGAGGCACCCACCAGTGCTAATTACAGCTCAACCTGCAACTCCTTTGTGCCGCTTCGGTCATCGTCCTCCGACTGCAGCGAGTCGCCTTTGTTTTCTCTGTCCTGCTGTTGTTGCTTCAGCGACATCTTGAATGTGATGCAAGTGTAAATGTATTCGTATGTAATTAGAAGCATGTGGTTCGGCAGCTAAAACTGCTTTTTTTTCTTTACAGAGTTAATCAAAAATACATAACAATAATAAACAATTGAAACATGCAAAAAAATCTTTTTGTTTTTCTAAAATGTTGACAATTGACCTTTGATTGTATTTTAATTGAAACAGACAGATAATAGTATTTGGAGTTAAAGTGTGTGTGATTTAGAAGTAGGGCTGTCAAAGGTATTTAAACTCAAAAAAGTATTTATACTAAAATGTTTTATCTAGTTACGATACTCATTTTTGAAAGTATCAATACCATGATAAACATTTAAGGTGTGCTTTTATAAATCTTGTTACAGATGATTTTCTCGAATTTGTCGATAAAAATGTTCCCTTTAAATGAAAGGGTCTTTTTTTATTGATCCTCGTGGAATCGAAAATGTTTTCGCGTATCAAATAATTTCCAGAGTATCTGTATCGAGTTGAACGTTTGAGTGAAGAGAATGAATAACAAATAATAATTATGATGAACAGTTTATCTAACCCTAGTTAGAAGGAATACGTGGATTCAAGCTCGAGACACTTTGTTCACTCTGTCTTTTTAATGATTGTTTCTAATATAACAGTAAACTTTTTTATTCCAACAATGGTCTTCATAACGTAACTACCGGCCCTGGACGCCTGTACGTTTCTGCTTGACGACCAAAGTGCTTTAACTGGTCAGAGACGGCGATTGCATTTGGTTCCATTAACGCTTTCATTAATTAGAGAGTACTTTTTGAAGAGAAGAAAAAACTGTTTTGTTCTCTAAACGATACTCATTTTTAAAAGTATCGATACCACTACCCTGCATTCTTATATATTTTAATTACAAACAGTAATTAATATGAACAGTTGGTTGTTTATTATGACAACCTTGGATAGAAGGATTACGTTAGATTGATAGATTGACTTTATTAATCCCTCTGGAGATCTCCTTCGGGAAATTGGTGAGAGGCTGATTAAAGCTTTGGAAACTTTGTTCACTCTTTTCTTTTCAAATTTCCTGTGATGATTGTTTTAAACTGTAGAGTTTTTTTCCAACAACAGCCTTCATAACGTAACTACCGGCCCTTGAGGCCTGTAAGTTTCTGATTGACGACCAAAGTGCTTTAACTGGTCAGAGACGCCGGTTGCATTTGGTTCCATTTATGTCAATCATTATTTAGAGAGTACTTTTTGAAGAGAAGAGAAAATTGTTTTGTTCTCTAAACAAATGGTGATTGCGACACTTTTCTGGGCAGAAAATAAACAGATCCAATCTGACACAGTGCTGCCACTGGTCCGAGATGCTGTAACATTCCATCAAATAGGAATACGTTTGCACCATGCTCCAATAATGATGGTAAAGTTTGTCTTACCTGTGCCTTCCATCCTTCCAAAGGTCCCTTCTTAGTTCTAGAGGCAGGTAAAAGATTTATTATCCAGCCTCAGGAGTGGGCCGAGTCTTTTCCAATGGCTTTTAACTAACTACCCTCCCTTAAAAGCATCCTGAGAAAACTACCTGCATTACGGAGCCAAGCTGTGGAGAAAGTGTGTTCACTATCGAAGCACTCCCTGAACCTGAATAAAAGATGAAATATTGAACACAGTCTGCAGGTTTCTAAGTTTATTATTTAGGCCCGGGGTGGTCTAATTTACCTAATGCAATGACGAGAGAGTTTCCCCTTTACAAGGTTGAGGAGCTACTTTCCATCTGATTTTACAGTTCACCTGCGTTTGTACAGGGAAATACTTTCATGCTCGCAACATGGATGACTTTTGCATTTGTGGTGCGGACGCTGGTTCTACTGGAATTATGAAAGATGCAGGACCAGTTTTAATGTTCAAATGATTGTTTATGACTAAAAGCTATGTAGTTGTTATTATCTAGAGGACGTGATAATAGAAAATATTGTATTTATTCTTCATCCCGGTGACGGTTGGAAATGAAAAATGAGTTTTCAGAGTCAATGTTTTCATCTTGATACGGAAAAAAGCTTTTACTGTATTTTCCGGACTATAAGTCACAGTTTTTTTCATAGTGTGTCCGGGGGTGCGATTTATGTGTGAAATTATTAACACATTATTAGCGGTATATCATTTCACATGTTATTCTCACACTAAACCACCAGAGGGCGCTCTAGGCCTGTGTTGATCATTTCCACGTAGAAGAGGAAGCATCTTCTACCTCCGGAGTTAGTTAGTTGTTTAAAAGTGACACGAGGATGAAGAGTTATTTGGAGTTACACGGATGGTTTGGTAAACTAGTTAGTTATTGATGCTATAGTTCTCTGAATAACTCTTCATATGTTATGTTAACATACCAGGTTCTCACTTCATGTAACGGAACATTATTCTGTTGTTGCCTCTAGTTTTATTTTAAATTGTCTTTCAAGATCACATGTCTGTTCTTGGATTTTATCAAATAAATTTCCCAAAAAATGCGACTTATTTATATTTTTTCCTTCTTTATTATGCATTTTATGGCTGGAGCGACTTGTACTCCGGAGCCACTTATAGTCCAGAAAATACAGTAATTTTCTTTTGTTTTTCAGTGCTTGGAAACCAATCAATCCAGAATAGATTAGACATTCAGACAGGAAGTCCAACTTATTGAATCGGGAACAAAGTACAATTTTTTTACACACTTTAGTTCGCTGAAACAATACATCATATCCTGTGACCTCCAGTGAGAAAGATGACAAACGACATCATGGACGACACCTTTGATTCCTACGATAGAACAATAAACAATGTGTGCGTCGCTGTGTTGAAGATCCATGAGAAGAAGAAAAGAATTAAAATAGTTTGATGCTAAAGATGCATCTGAGCTTCCCGTGTTGACGTTCCAGGACTATCATTGGTTTGTTTTCAAAAGTTTTCTGCCAGAAATGTGAAGTAAAAACCAGGGAAAGTTGAGAAGTTTCATTAAAAGTTAAATCTCTGATGAGTAATTGTCAGCAGCTCGCGAGCGTGTCACTCCTCACTCTGTAATTGTGCGTCTGAAACGCTTATTATAGCCTCGGCAGTCAAAGGTACAAGAACGTGGCCAAACCTATTAATAGCACGACGGTTAATTAGATCAAAAGATTAATTAAGGACTTATCTGATCCGACGGCGCGCTAAAGATAACCATCTAATTAACAATAGAGAAGTTTGTCAAGAAAAGAAGTGTGCGAAGTGTAATCTATCTTTTGATTCCCGGTGTTTTTGGTCCTCGGCTCCCGGCGCAGACTTGCTCCCTCGAGGCGCCGATGTTTATTGATTGACAGACTTCATACACCAGCATTAATGAGACGCTTTCATGTCTCGTCTTTGTTGCCGCGGCGGCGGAACACGATATTGCAAATTGATCTATTTCTGCGACTCCTTTTGTCAGGGTTTGTGAAGTGAACGATCACAGGGGCCCCTCGCCGGCCCCCGGCTGCTCCAGCTAAACTCCGGCTCCAGAGCTGATTAGTGGAGCCGCACGCCTGACTACCTGCATTGATGAGCTCCTCGAGGTTTGATGATGTCGCCAATAAACGGACACTTTTGATAATCTGACCTCCGACCTCCCCCGTAACGACGACCCTCACCCCGCCCCCTCGGCTCCTCGCCTCCTTCACGCCTCCTTCGCTTCATTGTGCGCCGAAGGTGACGGCTTGAAAATGAGGTCATGCCTCCGCGAACACAAACAAGGACAAACATGCGCACGGACGACTCATCCTTGACATGTTTCACCACCAGAAGGAAACTAAATGGATCTTCAGCCCCTGAGAAGATGTAATAATATGTTATGACACAAATCCTATGAAGGTTGAAGACCTTCATGCAGTATTTTGCACTAAAACGGACGACAATATATTGATATCATGAGATCCACCTCGTCCGTGTAAATATTATTGTGCTGTCAATCACAACGTGACACAAGCAAAATTCCACATTGAGTTTTTTTTCTTACAATTTGAGATATTATTAAAAAGCAATGAGGCCAATGGACTGCAGGGGGCACTAGCACAATACAAGAAGCTCTCGCGCATCACTTAGAGGGACAAAACCTCAAATGACTTGTGGATCCAGATGGTAATCCTAAAAATGTATCTTTTCTTATTATTATAAATAATATTATAGATATTTTAATCATTATAAGGTGAAATAGTTGTGCCGGGTTAGTGTGCAAGAGGAACAAAGGGGTGAAAAAAAGTGCTACATTAAAAACAGCAAGAAAAAATAAATGGAGAAAATGTTGTGAGACTGAATATTTATTGGTAATAACACCATGATTTTCTGAGAGATGAACTTATTTGTGATTTATTATTTCATATTTCTTACATTTCTATTTAAATATAAACCATACATGACAGCAATATAGTTTAAACAAAGGCAACTATAGACAAACATGTAAATGTGATATAAACGGTCCTTACTATAGAAGCTACTTGATCAGTGTTGTACTTTTCCATATTTACAAACATGTATGCCAAGATCTAAAAGAAGCAACATAATAAATGAGTGAATTTGGAAATAACAATTGAAAAATAAACTGAAATTAAATGAAAAACTCTCATTTATTTCCAAATCTTTTTCTACCTGTTTTTTCCTTATGTAGTTTTACTGTATTTACATTTACTTTCATTAAAAAGTAATTTAAAAATAAATGTGTAAAGAAATAACGGGGGAGGGAAATTGAAATTAATGAGATTTAATTTCCAATCGAATGCACTCCTAGTATTCCAATGATGTACATTTACAGAAAATACCATTTAAAATAATGACTTTAGTTATATTATAATAAAAGCCAATCGTGTGACGTGTATCTTGTTGTGCGATTCATTAATGATATGAAGAATAGTTCAGGTGAGAGCAACCGTCTAGTTTCTCTTCCTCAACACATCTTTTTTAAGAAGTTTGAACAAAGTTGCTCGAGCCGTGGGGAGTGAGATCTGATCGTCGTGATAAGCCGTCCCTCTCGGCACCGGGACGCACCCGGAGACATGAGGCGAGCGTCTAATAACAAGGTCTTCTCTCTCTCTTGGAAAAACTTGGATGCGAGACAAGAACTTGTTTTTATTCATGAGCCTGCGGTTGGACTCGACCAACCTCCCGAGCCCATCGACGGCCTCTTCTTCCTCAGCATCGCTGACAATGAAACGGCCGCGGGAGGATTCTGGCCGACTTCCTGTAATTAAGAGTGGATGCTCTGGACCACCAACCCCTAAACACACCTGTCAAAGCCGCTGCTGTCGTCATGCAGGACCAGGACGGTCTGCACGGACGTCAAAGACAGGCTGGTAAACGCTGCGGGGGGATCACTGTTGAGGGGGCGGGGCCAGTCAGATGAGGCTGATAAGGGGACGGGGGACTGCAGCACTATCATCTTGATTCCTTGTGCTGAACGATTACATGCCATGCTAATTGCTAGCAGAGGGATCTTTAATAAATATTTTATTCAGTGAAGCATCATTACAGCCTAATGTCCATATTAATCTCCACCACTAATTTCTCATGAGAAACCTTGTGATGGGGATTAAAAAGAACTCATAAAGGGCACGTTGGGAAAAAAAAAAACAAGGGAGGAAGTAGCAACAAAAGAAAGTGAGGAACGCAAAGGAGGATAAAAAAAAAAAAACAATAAATCATCTTCTCGTGACACTTCCTCATCAATGGACTCATTTCCTTTTATTGGATTTCGGAGAGGATGTCGTAGAAGTGGTTTGTCATGAGATAAGGTTGGTCCTGAAGCAACAAAGAACATCAGTCACGAGGAGATGCTTCACTGATCTGTTTCCTGTCCTTCTGTTGCTTCTTCCATTAATGAGACCACAGGAGAGAAGACACTTTTTTAATTTGTTTTCATCTCGAGCGTTTGTTTTGTTTATTGAAATAGGAAGTCAGGATATCTTTTCTGTATTTTAATGTTGAATAAATAACATTTAGATCATTTCTAGTCAACAACTAACTATTAAACATAGTTTTACTTTGTAGGTGGAACTTTTTTTTCTAGTAATCAGTTTAAAAAGTCGGAGTGGAAGAGGTTCTTGTCTTCTCAAGAGAAAGATCAGAAATGAGTAGATTAGCTCAAGGTTAGGAACTTCTGACTGTAATGATTTAAGGACCAGATTGAGAAACTCAAACTTAAAGGTGTATATATTTATATTTACATAGAAATTCAGTGAAAATATATATTATATTATTATATATATTAGGATTTTCTTTTGTTGCTTTTTTCCCTCGATCACAATGATGGTAATAATATTTATAATATATTTATACATATGTATCACAATTTATTCACATTTCTTTTTATGTTTAAGATTTTGTATAATGTTGCACAACGCTGCCAAAAGAAATTCACAATTGGCACTGACTCGCACTGATAATGGTAATAGCAATAATTGTTATTTTAATTTGATAAAGCTGTTTTTCTGTAACAACAAACTATTCTATATATTTATATCTATATATATATATATAGATATATATATATATAATTGACATGTAAAGCGCTGTATTATCTTCTTCTTTTCCTTCCAGCTGCTCTAATTCACATCCCACCTGTGGGGCATAGCCACTAATAACATTTAACATCACACCTTCAATTTCAAGCTTCAGACTCATCAGTCTATCTGACACTCTTTTCACTTCCAGGACATTCCTAACAAACTCCGCTCTCAGGATAACCTCTACTCCATTTCTCTTCCTATCAATACCATAGTAGTACAACTTAAAACCTGCACCTAAGCTTTTTGCATAGTTTCGAGTCAAATATTTGGTTTTGGCACAAGTTTTACGTCGGATGCCCTTTCCTGACAACCATCTGCATTTATCCGGGCTTTGGACAAGCTTAAAAAAGATACTGACTAGTGACCTCTTAAGGCTGCTTTATCAACCGCTATAATATGAATTTGAATTATAACAAAAGAAAAGTTATATCAAGGGGTGAGATTGTGTTATTAAATTGAATTATTGTACTTTGTAAGTATTAATGTCCATCTCTAAATCTTAAGGGCTGACAAAAACCAGGAAAGAATGCAAAGAAAATGTACTTTGTCGTGATCTTAAATTGTCATATCGTGGCGTACGTTGAAAACATCCCTCAATAATTACAGTGACGTATATTTTTCTGGACGTTGCCCAGCGGTCGTCGGAAATGTTTGTTTCTTCATGAGGTATTTACTCATAAGTAATGGAATTAGCTGGTGTCGTGCAGCTGAGTGCATCTTTTCCCTGCTTGTCACGACTAATGACTTTTGATAAGTGAAATTTTCTTTAATAAGGTCGCTGCCCCGTTGACCTTTGCCCCCTGATAAAAGAAGAGCCCGAGCTAATGGTGTTTGCTCACACAGGGAGGCGCCATTATCGCTGGAGGATGAGTTTGTTCTGAAGGAAGGGAGAGTGTAATTTGATTGGTAAAATAAGAAAAAGGGTCTCTTCTGCTGAGGCATTATGGGAGAGTTCCTGGTGGGTCATTCAAGCTTCACTTGGTCCATATTTCTCAGCTTGATTAAAAATTGATTGGCGAAGGCAGTTTGAATATATTATTGAGGCCATTATTCACCCGGACAGATAATTGGATGGTACACACGACTCTATTTTCTTCGTTGTGTGGTCAAAGTGTGTGTGTGTGTGTGTCTGTGTGTGTGTACAGATGATCTTTTCTATTCTAGTCAATAACTCATCCCTCTCTTGTATCAACCTCACTCCGACTCAGCCGTCAATGTCCGCAGTCGTATATGATGGATGTGTTTATGTGCGGAACGTAATCGTTTTTCTGCTTCTCGTCCTCGTCGCGGCGTCGTTAAAGTTGGAAACATGGCTGAGAAATACGTTGTCGGATGAAACTAACAAGGATTTGCCTTCGGTTTGTACTTATGCTCCATCACAAATTATCATCAGAAATTGAATTTTGTCCCAATGAAAAGAAAAGTGGAAAATATGTGTGAAAAAGTCTGATAGCGCCGAGCTAGCATAGCTGCAGGCGCAGATGGATATTAGGAGGAACAGAATGCAATGTCGGCGCGGCAGCTAATGCTATTTGCAGTTCACCCGAGGCTTAACTTGCTGCCATTTTCACGCCTTTTTAACGTCTTAAACTGCATGAAGAGATGCTTTGCACAACATGGCACAGACCTCTTGCTCAGGATTCTGACAATTTGCTGCCATGACCTCGCTTTGCTGTTATATTTAGTGACGAATGTTGTCGTGTTTCAGTAAAACAGATACAGCTTGTTTGTATTTAACTGTAGATTAATTGTTTGTCAAATATTCTTTGTAAAATATCAAATGTCGTAGAATTGTTGCTAAGTCAAATACAAAAAAGGATGTCAGAGACAAACAACAGCCTGTGGACCATAAGAGGAAGCACCATCATCAAAACCAAGACATTAGACCTCAGAGACCAAAACTATACCAAGACCATAGACTGACTGAGACACACATAGGTTTGAAAAACAATTCAATGTATGGCATTAACCACAATTTTAAATGATAAAAAAAGAGTAAAGTCATAGTCCACGTCAATTAAACAAGGGTATGGCAGTGATAAACAATTGTAACTATCTGGAAACAAGTTGTCCTTTTAGCTAAAGAATAGTTAGCCTGGGTGTCATCGTATATATTTTAGTTAGTATTGTTTTGATTGTTTAAGCGCTTTGTGACCCTGGTCTGGAAAAGCGCTATATAAATACAAATTACTTTCTTACTTACTTACTATTTCTACCAGGGGCTCCTACACTCGCTTCCCTAAAAGAAATGTCTGGGATCTCATGACTCGCTTCTGTTTGGAATTAAAAATCAGGTGATGAAGGCATCACGCTGAGCGCGGCCTCTTCCGATTGGATGACACTACCACGATCCAATCAGATCGTCTTATTATTCACGTATCCGAGTTGTTGCGTTGGGCTTGGAAATGTGCCGCAAGATTCACACACACTCGAGTACAGGCATTTCTTGTAGCAGGATGTTTTTTACGAGCTGGTTCCCGCCAGATCATCGCAAGATCGTCATAGTTACACTTCTTAGTAACTGAGCAACATGAGACCCTGAAAGTTTTACTAACCGGGAAAGACGTTCTCGCCCTGCGTCGCACAGTGTGGCAACAGTTTGTTTTCATGTCTAAACCAGAAGGATCTTCTCGCCTGCAGTTCATACAAAACTCTGCAGCCAGAATTCTGAGCCGCTCTAGTAGAAGAACTCACATTTCTCCTTCAAACTCTTCACTGGCTGCTCTAGTAGAAGAACTCACATTTCTCCTTCAAACTCTTCACTGGCTGCTCTAGTAGAAGAACTCACATTTCTCCTTCAAACTCTTCACTGGCTGCTCTAGTAGAAGAACTCACATTTCTCCTTCAAACTCTTCACTGGCTGCTCTAGTAGAAGAACTCACATTTCTCCTTCAAACTCTTCACTGGCTGCTCTAGTAGAAGAACTCACATTTCTCCTTCAAACTCTTCACTGGCTGCTCTAGTAGAAGAACTCACATTTCTCCTTCAAACTCTTCACTGGCTGCCAGTTTCTTTCAGGATCATTTTAAAATTCTGGTTCTTACTTTCAGATCTATTCATGGTCAGACCTTCCATCAGTGATCTGGTCCAGACTTACACCCCAGCTCGGGCTCTGAGGTCTGTGGATCAGAATCTACTGATGGTTCCTGAACTTCCGGACCAGAGGAGAGAAATCCTTCCAGACTGTTGCTCCTAAGCTTTGGAACCATCTTCTTCTCTCTTTGCGCTTGATGATCTACTGACTCTTTCAAGAAACATCTGTGTTTGATGATCTACTGACTCTTTCAAGAAACATCTGTGTTTGATGATCTACTGACTCCTTCAAGAAACATCTGTGTTTGATGATCTACTGACTCTTTCAAGAAACATCTTAGAACACTTTTGTTTATTCAGGCTTTTCCTTGATTTTCTGGAACTCCTGTTTGTGGTCTGGAAAAGCACTATATAAATAAAAATGACTTACTAACTTACTTCTGCGTCGGCCATGTTGATGATGACGTGACGCCCCGACAAAGGGGCGGAGACATCAGGGACCAATCAGCTTCGTCCACAGTCTGGACAAATTTTCGAATTCCAAACGGAAGCGGGTCAAGAGATGCGAGACTGTTTTTTTTTTTAGGGTAGTGAGTGTAGGAGCCCCCGGTAGAACTAGGATGACACTCAGGCTAATGAATTAATTTCGCAATTATTTTTGACCCCATTATGACAGAAGTGCAGCGGCCATATAGAGACTCTTCTGACAATGTCTGCATCGCATTACGGTCTTTACAACTGAGTGGAAGTATAAAATTGATTTAAAATATTCTTTGATATCATAATATCGCAGATGATTTGATTTCGAACTATAAAGGTTTAGTGCAGCGTGAGTGCTATCAAAGTCATGTGGAAACTCAGGCAGTGCTAATGTAAAGCAGTCGAACACTGACGGAGCTCTGGGATGTGAAAACCATCTGCACGTGTAACAGATTCTTTGTGCATTAACGTTCTCCCTCGTACCAGCCGAAAAAATGCTCACGTACACACACAAAAAAAATCTGCTTTACCTTTAGCTCGCTGCTCTGGGTCACGCTCCGCTCACCGATGCCGAGGCAATCTGCAATGAACGCGTTCCCATTTGTAATAAACCGCAGCCTCTCAGAAGAGCAATCCTTGAGAGAATCCACCATACACTCTCCTCGCCATAACAACAGCTTCTGTAAAACAAATGAGCGAGAAGGTAATTGCACACAAACAAAAATTACATTTCCAATAAAGGCTCCTGTCGACTTGGGCTCCCAGAGGCCCCCAGCCCTCCTCAAATGTTTAACAGCCTTAATATAGCCTCTCATCAGCCTTGCTCCTGAGCAGCCGCCGGAGAGAGGTTTGCTGGAACACAAGCTCATCTCGTGCGAACAGGTTGACGGTTCAGTGGTTCGAGTGTTTCGGGCAATTAAACCCAGGAAAAGGACGAGGGGATGGATAACGGTAACAAACTGTCTCATCTAAATGACACACGTCCACCACTATAGTTTTTAATACTTCAGCACCAGGGAAATGAGACAAACACAAATCAGATAAAACATTATGACCACCCACCATGGACCAGTACCATGATTGTGCCATCGCTGACCCCCAACCCCATTTTTATCAGTTCAATCAAAGAATATTCTTCAACACATATTTACTTACAGAAGTATTTAGGCGAGTATTATTCAAGCACTGATACCGTTTCTAAAATACACATTTGAAATAGTAACTCAAAAACTGTTAAACCAATTAATCCCATGAGATTATAACAAGAGGAAGATCTTTTCCGTGTATCTTTGTACGTTAAGTCAGTCAAATGCTCCACTTGTAAATAGTCAAGAATGCTTTGGATTTACCTGCAACCCTCTCAGGTTACAACTACTACTGCTTACAGTAGGCAGACAGGAAGTAAAACAAAAAATTGAAAAGTTTAAAAGTGATCATCCTTTAAGCCAGACGTGTATTGTATAGTTAATTGTTGATTGTGTTGATTATTGATGTGGCCTTCATGAGTTCAGTGTTAAACTGATCTTAGTAGAACGTAAAGAAAATGTAGGTTCAGTATGTACCTTTGGCCGCTAGATGGCAGCAGTCATTACGTCTTTTTTAACTAACAACAAACTCCTCTGAGATCCTGGCGATGACTGAGGACGAGAGGATACAGTGAGTCCAGCAGCTGTTAAAGCCGATTTTTGGACATACTTTGATTTGAAAACAAATAAAAGCAGTTATGACTTCGTCAATAGTCATGTGTCTGTAAATACTACAACACCAGAGTCAAGTACTGGACAATACTACACATATATACTTGTTACTACACTATCACAACACCAGAGTCAAGTACTGGACAATACTACACATATATACTTGTTACTACACTATCACAACACTAGAGTCAAGTACTGGACAATACTACACATATATACTTGTTACTACACTATCACAACACCAGAGTCAAGTACTGGACAATACTACACATATATACTTGTTACTACACTATCACAACACCAGAGTCAAGTACTGGACAATACTACACATATATACTTGTTACTACACTATCACAACACCAGAGTCTAGTACTGGACAATACTACACATATATACTTGTTACTACACTATCACAACACCAGAGTCAAGTACTGGACAATACTACACATATATACTTGTTACTACACTATCACAACACCAGAGTCAAGTACTGGACAATACTACACATATATACTTGTTACTACACTATCACAACACCAGATTCAAGTACTGGACAATACTACACATATATACTTGTTACTACAGTATCACAACACCAGAGTCAAGTACTGGACAATACTACACATATATACTTGTTACTACACTATCACAACACCAGAGTCAAGTACTGGACAATACTACACATATATACTTGTTACTACAGTATCACAACACCAGAGTCAAGTACTGGACAATACTACACATATATACTTGTTACTACACTATCACAACACCAGAGTCAAGTACTGGACAATACTACACATATATACTTGTTACTACACTATCACAACACCAGAGTCAAGTACTGGACAATACTACACATATATACTTGTTACTACAGTATCACAACACCAGAGTCAAGTACTGGACAATACTACACATATATCCTTGTTACTACACTATCAAAACACCAGAGTCAAGTACTGGACAATACTACACATATATACTTGTTACTACACTATCACAACACCAGAGTCAAGTACTGGACAATACTACACATATATCCTTGTTACTACAGGATCATAATATATAGTAATATATCGTATCGTTCCCCCCATTGTAATATGTATCATATCCCCAGATTCTTGCCATTACACACCCAAATGAATATGTTGTTTGTAAAAAGTTTTTCTTTACAGATCTTTGGGACTCAGTGACTCTGATCAATATTTGTCTTTATTGACAGATCTTGGCCAAACAACAATATTAAGGTAAATAATGTTACTCTGTGTCACCAATAGAAAAGTGACTTAAACCGACGCAAGTCTTGATCACACGCCGTTGAATGGAACTGCCTGGAGGGTTTAAATACTGGCTCAAGAACGTACATATAGCTTCATATCAAAGATGTTTAAAGATTCAACACACACGCCAACAGTTGATAACGCACACCAGAGAATTCCACAGAGGAGAGCGAGATCAAATCTGTTGATCTGGACTTGACATCAGGCCAAACTAATGCTCCCGGCGAAGCTTCCTCTTATCAAACCCTGCAAACATTGAACTCTGTGGTCTGGCCACTCGCAGGGGGAAATTGATTACAGCCTCGGGCCAAATGGCAGTAAATCCACAGCTCTGTTCATTCCATTATGAGTCCCTGAGCTGAGCGGGCCAGGGTGGCTATTAGCTGCAGGTTCTGGATCAGATCTTCCGGCGTGATTTGATCTCGGGACGGTGATGGCTTGATTGAGTGCTGCTGTAATCTGAGCTAAGATGCCGGGTTAAAGGTTTCAATGACCTCAGCAGTGAGTGAACAGCTTTTAACAAGAGGTCACGGAAGTTCCACATATTTGACTGGAGATTAATAAAGTAACCAGAAGAGGAAACATGATCCATCCTCACTGGAGACTGTTTCTCTCAAGGAAATTGTCAGATGTGATAAGAGTTAGATTGTTTGACAGATGCCACTTCCTGTTAACCTTAAATCTGAGAGAAGTTTAAGTACTTTTTATTTGTGATTTTCTTGTTGCTACTGTGTTTGACCCTATATTGTCTTGATCTTTTAAAGTCTTTATTTTAACTGTGTATTGCTTTTTAATTGTTCAAGCGCTTTGTGACCCTGGTCTAGAAAGATCTTTACAAATAACTATTACTTACTTACGAACAAACGTTGTCTTCAGAGGGAGGAGAGAAGGAAGGAAGAAGTCATCATTTCCTTCAGCGACACACATCACGGTTGTTTTGTTGCTAGCTGTTAGCCACGACAAGCTACTTTAGCTCTTTCTTTAAATAATATGTTCTTCTGTTTAAGAAGCAGATTAAAGCAGAAACACTTTGTTCTGAAACTAAGAAATTACAGCCAATTCTTTGAAAAACAACAAAAAGATGCCTAGATTCTATAATAAAAAGCGAGCGCTATATAAATAAATATTACTTACTTACTTACTTACTTACATCTTAGATAGACTTTATTAATCCTCCTTCAAGAACATAGGTTTCCAGTTCACAGCAGACAATAGAAGGAACAAATCAAGAACAAAGTGCAAGGAGATAACAAAGTGCAATTATAAATAGCATAGATCAAAGGAAATAACACAAAGACCTAAAAGGATACAAACACAATCTTTACTTAGGAATGAATCGTTTGTTTCATTTATTTACAAGTTACACGATTAATACCTCATTAAGATATCAAATTTTGTTGTCAATTATCCCGCAATTATTTTATAACACATTTTCTTCTTCTTCTGCTCTCACCACAGATCACAATGTCATATGCAAACACCATAGTTCGTGGAGATTCCTGTCTAACCTCATCTATCAGTCTGTCAATCAGTGAAATAGTGTTTTCACTCTGTTAAATTATTCTTTTATTTAATCACTAATTTAACTTAAGTTCTGTTTTTCATGCTAATAATGCTAATTAAAGAATTGTTTGTTTTTTTCAGATTATTTTTTGTCTTTTCTGAAGTTTATTGCTCATTGAGAAGCAAGCAGGGGAACAGTCATGATGTCATCTTGTTCTTTCTCTTTCTTTCTCTTTGTTCTTGTTCTTATTTTTATTTATTTTTTATGAATAATTGCTGTATTGCTGTGGATAATTGGAAAAAAAACAGTTTCCCGAAGGAGACCTCCTTGGGGATCAATAAAGTTCTACCTAACCTAACCTTACCTAATGATGTTGGTTACCCAGTACACAGTATACACAGTACACAGTATACACAGTACACAGTATACACAGTACACACAGCTACACCATTTGTTTAAAGTCGTACATGCAACACAACCCTGATGCTGCAACAACACCAACGTTAATCCTGCAGGAGAAAGTAGTTTGAGCCCAAATGGCTTCATTTAAAAAAC
Source organism: Callionymus lyra (assembly GCF_982586985.1). Classification (NCBI taxonomy): domain Eukaryota; kingdom Metazoa; phylum Chordata; class Actinopteri; order Syngnathiformes; family Callionymidae; genus Callionymus; species Callionymus lyra. The sequence continues at coordinate 1,460,147 of NC_141828.1, forward strand.
AAAGCTTGACCCCCATGATTTTTACATGCAGTGATATCATGCACACTAATTGCAAAGTGGGACATATCAGCCACATTTCCATGCAGCGCAGCCGCAGCCTCCTCCCCTTGCTATCCTCTGATGTGCTTTTCGTGTTAACACTTAGCACTGCCTCAGGTACATCGTGCGGCTCCCGCCAGACACGGCCCGCCCAAGTGCATTTGGAATGTTTTTATGGGATAACATGGTTTTTATTTTGCGATGAAAGTTTTATCCTTTTGTGTTTCTCTTTCTTAAGAGCTGTTTTCTTCCTCCTCTCCGGTGAGCGGGAATAAAGCGTTAATATGTTTCTCAATGTGGCTTTCGCAGGAAATTGATTGTGTTGTTATGTTTTATTGTCGTCGGTAAAAATCTTATCGCGAGCATCCAAGTGTTCAATCTATGATGTGTGAGATCATTTTTGAATCACTCCAGACTCCTATGAATTTTTATTTGTTTTTAATCAATAATAGATCATTTTGTCCTCCACGAGGTCAGGCCTGCAGACCTGGCCTCCTGCTGCCCGGGTTGGTGAACTCCTGCCTCCAGTCAGTGACCCCTTAATCTACTTAACTTACTTTTATTGGACGAGTCACTGTGTGAGGTGTTCGAGGAAAACGCTTCACGATGATGCTACGAACGCTGGGTTTTCTCAAGAGTAGATGATCATTTGTTTTAGGGTTCAGAAGAATAAACTATATTATTTCTGGCTCCTCAAGTGTCATAAAAGTGTAACAGAAGATGGACAGACAGTAGTATCAATACTTTTTGGATAATTTTGACAACCATATCCATCGCTAAATACAAGGAAATTCAAAATACCCTTATTTTGAAGAGGTTATCAACAAAAGACGTAAAATACATTAATAAAATATTTAAAAGTAAGGAAAAAGGATTAAGAAAAGGTTATACTATATTATTATAATTATTTCCATATAGAGTACATTTAAGTAGTAAAACCATCTCATATAGAGTACATTTAAGTAGGTAAACCACCTCATATAGAGTACATTTAAGTAGGTAAACCACCTCATATAGAGTACATTTAAGTAGGTAAACCACCTCATATAGAGTACATTTAAGTAGGTAAACCATCTCATATAGAGTACATTTAAGTAGGTAAACCATCTCATATAGAGTACATTTAAGTAGGTAAACCATCTCATATACAGTACATTTAAGTAGGTAAACCATCTCATATAGAGTACATTTAAGTTGGTAAACCACCTCATATAGAGTACATTTAAGTAGGTAAACCATCTCATATAGAGTACATTTAAGTTGGTAAACCATCTCATATAGAGTACATTTAAGTAGGTAAACCACCTCATATAGAGTACATTTAAGTTGGTAAACCATCTCATATAGAGTACATTTAAGTAGGTAAACCATCTCATATAGAGTACATTTAAGTAGGTAAACCATCTCATATAGAGTACATTTAAGTAGGTAAACCATCTCATATAGAGTACATTTAAGTAGGTAAACCACCTCATATAGAGTACATTTAAGTAGGTAAACCATCTCATATAGAGTACATTTAAGTAGGTAAACCATCTCATATAGAGTACATTTAAGTAGGTAAACCATCTCATATAGAGTACATTTAAGTAGGTAAACCATCTCATATAGAGTACATTTAAGTAGGTAAACCATCTCATATAGAGTACATTTAAGTAGGTAAACCATCTCATATAGAGTACATTTAAGTAGGTAAACCACCTCATATAGAGTACATTTAAGTAGGTAAACCACCTCATATAGAGTACATTTAAGTAGGTAAACCACCTCATATAGAGTACATTTAAGTAGGTAAACCATCTCATATAGAGTACATTTAAGTTGGTAAACCATCTCATATAGAGTACATTTAAGTAGGTAAACCACCTCATATAGAGTACATTTAAGTAGGTAAACCACCTCATATAGAGTACATTTAAGTTGGTAAACCACCTCATATAGAGTACATTTAAGTAGGTAAACCACCTCATATAGAGTACATTTAAGTAGGTAAACCATCTCATATAGAGTACATTTAAGTAGGTAAACCACCTCATATAGAGTACATTTAAGTAGGTAAACCACCTCATATAGAGTACATTTAAGTAGGTAAACCACCTCATATAGAGTACATTTAAGTAGGTAAACCATCTCATATAGAGTACATTTAAGTAGGTAAACCACCTCATATAGAGTACATTTAAGTAGGTAAACCATCTCATATAGAGTACATTTAAGTTGGTAAACCATCTCATATAGAGTACATTTAAGTAGGTAAACCACCTCATATAGAGTACATTTAAGTAGGTAAACCACCTCATATAGAGTACATTTAAGTTGGTAAACCACCTCATATAGAGTACATTTAAGTTGGTAAACCATCTCATATAGAGTACATTTAAGTAGGTAAACCACCTCATATAGAGTACATTTAAGTTGGTAAACCACCTCATATAGAGTACATTTAAGTTGGTAAACCATCTCATATAGAGTACATTTAAGTAGGTAAACCACCTCATATAGAGTACATTTAAGTAGGTAAACCATCTCATATAGAGTATATTTAAGTAGGTAAACCACCTCATATAGAGTACATTTAAGTAGGTAAACCATCTCATATAGAGTACATTTAAGTAGGTAAACCACCTCATATAGAGTACATTTAAGTAGGTAAACCATCTCATATAGAGTACATTTAAGTAGGTAAACCATCTCATATAGAGTACATTTAAGTAGGTAAACCATCTCATATAGAGTACATTTAAGTATGTAAACCATCTCATATAGAGTACATTTAAGTAGGTAAACCACCTCATATAGAGTACATTTAAGTAGGTAAACCATCTCATATAGAGTACATTTAAGTAGGTAAACCATCTCATATAGAGTACATTTAAGTAGGTAAACCATCTCATATAGAGTACATTTAAGTAGGTAAACCACCTCATATAGAGTACATTTAAGTAGGTAAACCATCTCATATAGAATACATTTAAGTAGGTAAACCATCTCATATAGAGTACATTTAAGTAGGTAAACCATCTCATATAGAGTACATTTAAGTAGGTAAACCACCTCATATAGAGTACATTTAAGTAGGTAAACCACCTCATATAGAGTACATTTAAGTAGGTAAACCACCTCATATAGAGTACATTTAAGTAGGTAAACCACCTCATATAGAGTACATTTAAGTAGGTAAACCACCTCATATAGAGTACATTTAAGTAGGTAAACCACCTCATATAGAGTACATTTAAGTAGGTAAACCACCTCATATAGAGTACATTTAAGTAGGTAAACCATCTCATATAGAGTACATTTAAGTAGGTAAACCATCTCATATAGAGTACATTTAAGTAGGTAAACCATCTCATATAGAGTACATTTAAGTAGGTAAACCATCTCATATAGAGTACATTTAAGTAGGTAAACCATCTCATATAGAGTACATTTAAGTAGGTAAACCACCTCATATAGAGTACATTTAAGTAGGTAAACCACCTCATATAGAGTACATTTAAGTAGGTAAACCACCTCATATAGAGTACATTTAAGTAGGTAAACCATCTCATATAGAGTACATTTAAGTAGGTAAACCACCTCATATAGAGTACATTTAAGTAGGTAAACCACCTCATATAGAGTACATTTAAGTAGGTAAACCACCTCATATAGAGTACATTTAAGTAGGTAAACCATCTCATATAGAGTACATTTAAGTAGGTAAACCACCTCATATAGAGTACATTTAAGTAGGTAAACCATCTCATATAGAGTACATTTAAGTAGGTAAACCACCTCATATAGAGTACATTTAAGTAGGTAAACCATCTCATATAGAGTACATTTAAGTAGGTAAACCATCTCATATAGAGTACATTTAAGTAGGTAAACCACCTCATATAGAGTACATTTAAGTAGGTAAACCACCTCATATAGAGTACATTTAAGTAGGTAAACCATCTCATATAGAGTACATTTAAGTAGGTAAACCACCTCATATAGAGTACATTTAAGTAGGTAAACCACCTCATATAGAGTACATTTAAGTAGGTAAACCACCTCATATAGAGTACATTTAAGTAGGTAAACCATCTCATATAGAGTACATTTAAGTAGGTAAACCACCTCATATAGAGTACATTTAAGTAGGTAAACCATCTCATATAGAGTACATTTAAGTAGGTAAACCATCTCATATAGAGTACATTTAAGTAGGTAAACCACCTCATATAGAGTACATTTAAGTAGGTAAACCACCTCATATAGAGTACATTTAAGTAGGTAAACCATCTCATATAGAGTACATTTAAGTAGGTAAACCATCTCATATAGAGTACATTTAAGTAGGTAAACCACCTCATATAGAGTACATTTAAGTAGGTAAACCATCTCATATAGAGTACATTTAAGTAGGTAAACCACCTCATATAGAGTACATTTAAGTAGGTAAACCATCTCATATAGAGTACATTTAAGTAGGTAAACCATCTCATATAGAGTACATTTAAGTAGGTAAACCACCTCATATAGAGTACATTTAAGTAGGTAAACCATCTCATATAGAGTACATTTAAGTAGGTAAACCACCTCATATAGAGTACATTTAAGTAGGTAAACCATCTCATATAGAGTACATTTAAGTAGGTAAACCACCTCATATAGAGTACATTTAAGTAGGTAAACCATCTCATATAGAGTACATTTAAGTAGGTAAACCATCTCATATAGAGTACATTTAAGTAGGTAAACCATCTCATATAGAGTACATTTAAGTAGGTAAACCATATGAATACATGGTGAAATATATAATTCTTATAGAAACCTAAAGAACTGGATCATCCTAGTGTTTGTGAGAAGAACTTGTAGCTCACACTTCATTAAATATTTCCAGCCCAACCAGCAGTGACATCTTAGAAAACAATGGCGACACTTGATCAATGGACAACAAAGAGCCACGAACTGGAGAATCATTCAAAGGTATTGTGCAGTCGAACCAGCGCCGACAACAAAGCTGGACGTGTCTCTTCCTTCACCTCCTTCCTCGTCTCCATTTGAATCTTCTTCTCTGATCAGCTTTGAAGCCGCGACGGAATCGAGCATTTTTTTCACGCCGCCCGGCCGAAGTGACGCCATATGACAATCGACACCCTGAGCCTGAAAAAACACTTATTGATCGTGTTGGAGATTGAACCGACGCTCCGGCCGGTGCAGGACAGGAAGGGTCAGGAGTGAGATCTGTGTCCGGCTCAGTTCTTTTGTTCAGGATCGATCGTCTCCCGTCACCACGGAGATTAGCTCGCGTTCAGAACCACAGGCTCGTTTATGAGCCTTTACTTCATCGTTGTTACAACATAACACAAATGTAACACAAACCTACAAACTAAACTTAACAAAAACTTAAAAGCAGCACAAACTCAAACTTAAACTACACACACATAAATGTAGAAACACAAATGTTAATATAGCAAAAACACTATATTCATGTAGCGTAAATACAAATGTAACACAAACATAATCCTAACACAACCGTAAACATAACACAAATGTAAATGTAACACAAACCTAAAGGTAACACTAACTAAACTTGGCAAAAACTTAATAGATGCTAAAACTAAAAGTTAAACTACACACACATAAACGTAGAAACACAAATGTTAATATAGCAAAAACACTATATTCATGTAGAAAAAATGCAAATGTAACACAAACATTATCCTAACACAACCGTAAACATAACACAAACCCTTACGTAACACAAACTAAACTTAACAAAAACATAATAGCAGCAAAAACTCAAACTTAAACTACACACGCATAAACGTAGCAACACAAATGTTAATGTAGCCAAAACACTATATTCATGTAGCGAAAATGCAAATGTAACACAAACATAATCCTAACACAACTGTAAACATAACACAAACCTAACACAACTGAAACTGTGTCTTCTCGTTCAGACTATTAACAGTTTATTTTCATGTCTAAACCAGAAGGATCTTCTCGCCTGCAGTTCATACAAAACTCTGCAGCCAGAATTCTGAGCCGCTCTAGTAGAAGAACTCACATTTCTCCTTCAAACTCTTCACTGGCTGCTCTAGTAGAAGAACTCACATTTCTCCTTCAAACTCTTCACTGGCTGCTCTAGTAGAAGAACTCACATTTCTCCTTCAAACCCTTCACTGGCTGCTCTAGTAGAAGAACTCACATTTCTCCTTCAAACTCTTCACTGGCTGCTCTAGTAGAAGAACTCACATTTCTCCTTCAAACTCTTCACTGGCTGCTCTAGTAGAAGAACTCACATTTCTCCTTCAAACTCTTCACTGGCTGCCAGTTTCTTTCAGGATCATTTTAAAATTCTGGTTCTTACTTTCACATCTATTCATGGTCAGATCTTCCATCAGTGATCTGATCCAGACTTACACCCCAGCTCGGGCTCTGAGGTCTGTGGATCAGAATCTGATACTGATGGTTCCTGAACTTCCGGACCAGAGGACTGAAGGCTCGGGTCAGCGGTGGAAGGTAAAGGTTCAGGTCAAAGGAGGCCACGAGCGGAGCGGCGCTGAAGGGCCGAGGACAAGTGTTGCCATGTCCCCCTGAAACCGCCGAGGCCGCTGGGTAATGAATAAGTGAACGGCCCTGCAACCATCTCCCCTCTGCTGGCAGCCACACACACACGAGCTGGCACATGCACGTCAACAATACACACATATGCATAGATGCATGATGGCCACGGGCCTGACAGGCCAGATACACCGTCATGTAGATTTGCTGGAGTGTGTGCGCCTACAGGTGCGAGCGCATGCCAACACTTCCACGCCGCCATCTGCCAGAGCGCCTCCACCGCTCGTGTGTTTTATCTGTTGACTCAAGGCTCGCAGGGACGCAACACACCAGCGTCCGCACAGATAACACACACTTATGAAGAGACCACGGGTCGGATCCTGGTTCTGATGGTCAATAGTTCCAATCGTTCACATTCCTGAGCGTCCATTGTTTTTGTTAGTCGTCGTGACCAAACTTAAGTTGTCGTCGCACAGAGAAATATGTTGTGTTTCCTGCAGGTCGATACTAAAGATCTTCATTTATTTGACAAAACAAGAAGAAAAATGTCTGAGAATATGAGCCAGAATTCAAAAGAAAAGATCAATCATTAGTATTAACGTGAAGAACTACTTTAAATCTTCTTTATTTTAAACAATATTGTCTATTTATTTATTATACTTTCAGAGCCCAGGAGAAGTTTAACACTGTCTTTTGAACTTTTAATAGTATTTATTATAATTATTTCATTATCAAGGATAAGAATACAGTAGGATACGAAATATACGTAAAACTTTAGTTAATTTTGTTATTTTTAATACATGTAACTTTGATCGGTTTCTGTGTATGTTGTGTAAATATTTTTGGTTCAAGTCTTTTCTTTCTTTCATGAATGATTGCTTTGAATTAACTTTATTTTATCCTTTTAATAAACTCTTGTTTGATTTTTAGTTTAATTAAAAAAAATGTACTTTTAATGAAAGTAATTTGACCAAAATGACTTTGAATAAAGTGATTAAAAACGTTTTTAATCTACAATATCCAGTTAAACAAACATTTCCTGGCGTAACACTATGTTATGATGAAAGAATATAAAACTAAAAAACAAATATACAAAACAAGCTCTGCTTTTCTGCACGTGTAATTAAATCTTGCCCATATTTTAAAATCTTGTTGTTTTTTGGTTCATTGTTTAAAGAAAAAAGATATAATTGTATTTAATCAAATTATTCGACTCAAATAACATTAAATAAAATGCTTTAAAATATGATGTTTTTTATTCTAGTGGCTGAAACTGAGCATATGTGTGAAGAGATTCATGTTATTATGTAAATATCATGTACTTCGAAACAAGCTCAAACATTACCGTTAAAAACAAAAACACAGTTTCAGTGAATATTAAACATCTGACCCGATAAACACATTTGTAGCATCATGGTGTCGACATCATTCCTTCCCTGCTACACACACACACACACACACACACACACTCCCTCAGATTGAAGATTACATGGCAACCTTGACCCGCCTGCCCACCGTAAATTACCCAGCAGCCTCCGCTGGCACCTCATCCTGGTGTGTCATCAGCTCCGGCCCATAACTGCCATTTCACTACATCAGCGACGCGCTGAGTTACGGCCGCGCCGTTGTGTGTAAAATATATAGTAAAATACATTGTCCTTCGGTGCGTAATCCTGCGAGATAAGAAGCTCATCATCTCTCGCTCGCAGATATTTTAAACATGAGCCGGCGTTTGTGTTAACGCGGCAACACATCACGTTTACGGCGGCGTCGTGGACGCGGCAAATAACATCAGAAACTTTGTTTAAATATAGGTTTAAAAACCACGGTAACGACGAAGGTTTTTACAACGATATGAATGTTTCGTTGAATCTTCTCGAGAGTCGTTTTGCGACGTCGTACTTTGAGTCGTTCACTCGATGAAACGACGAGTCAGGTTTTAACGGGTTTGTTCGTTTTTGAGCAGCTTTAGGACGTGATTTAAATGTACATTTCTAGAGTTCGAGAGCCGCTGTATCGTCACCCGGAGCTGGAGGAGGTTTTTCACGTCATTGATACGTCGTTAGCTTAGCGACCAGTTAGCTTCGTCTTTTAGCCATGTTTTAGAAAACCAACGTAAACCGATACAATCTGTCCTCAAACATTCATACATTTTTTACCACTTTATCCCTAATGGGGGCTGGAGTCAATCCCAGTGTGATAGGGCGAGAGGCGGGGGACACCCTGGACAGGAACCCAGTCTCTCTCAGGACACACAAAGACAGACAACCATTCACACACACACTCATACCTACGGACGGTTTCCTCAAGTTCTCAATCGACCTCTGTATGTTTTTGGACTGTGGGAGGAAACCGGAGTGCCCGGAGTAAACCCACACAACACGGGGAGAACAAACTAACTACACACAGAAAGGTCATAAGTTGACCTGGAAGTGAACCTGCGACCTTCTTGCTGTGAGTCGATCACACTAATCTTTAAACACGTCAAATGGAATAAAGTCTAGAGAAACATCAACATGCTTTAGAAGCTACTTTAATGACGGATACATTGTTTTACCAAAAGATAAAAAATGTTTATTAAAACGGAAACTAATAATAAAACCAAACTCTCTTGACATGTACTACTTATGGTTCCACGCACACGACTCAGGACCAGAGGAGAGAAATCTTTTCAGGCTGTTGCTCCTAAGCTTTGGAACGATCTTCTCTCTCTTTGCTCTTGATGGATCTACTGACTCCTTTAAGAAACACCTTAAGACGTTTCTATTTGTTCAGGCTTTTCCTTGAATTTCTGGAACTCCTGTGTTGTTCTCAGTATTATCTTGATCTTTGAAGTATGTACTTTTTTGAGTATTGTTTTGATTGTCTAAGCGCTTTGTGACCCTGGTCTCAAAAAGCGCTATATAAATAAATATTACTTACTTACTTACTTACATGTAGTGAACATTGAATCTTACTCTCCAAGATGCAGTGAGTCCTTGTTTTGAAAAGTCTCCACCTCTGAGGAACTCGTTGTATAAACAAAGCGGGGCGTGATCTCAGCCGGCTGGAGGAGGAGTTAAGCCATTATTACGTCATAATGGACTCTCGTAACCTCTCGTTCGCCCAGATTTCAATATGTTCTCCCCGTGTTCCGCGGGTTTACTCCGGACACTCCGGTTTCCTCCCACAGTCCAGAAACATACAGAGGTTGATTGAGAACTTTGGGGAAACTGTCCGTAGGTATGAGTGTGTGTGTGGATGGTTGTGTGTCTTTGTGTGTCCTGAGACAGACTGGTGTGCTTTCCAGGGTGTCCCCTGCCTCTCGCCCAATGAAACTGGGATAGACTCTGGCCCCCCCGCGACCACCATATAGGGAGTAAGCGGTAAAGAAAATGAATTTAAAGTCATTCCAGTGTGTATCATGTGACTAAGAACATGGTCACATGTCTAAAAGCACTTTTAACGTCATATGTTGTCAAAAACCTACGAAACATTGAACATTTAATAGACTTTAAAAGTTTAAAAACATATTGAGGGAACAATCAAGAATGAAGTGGCTAAGCTAATATGCTAACACACTATAAGATGTTCTAATTTCTCGTCATATTTCGTCACAGTGTGTTTAACTTTACATTAAATTCATTTATTTGGTTAATAGACTTTAAACATTTAGACTTTAAACATTTAAAAACATATTGAGGGAACAATCGTGAATGAAGTGGCTAAGCTAATATGCTAACACACTATAAAATGTTCTAATTTCTTATCATATTTGGTCACAATGTGTTTAACTTTACATTAAATTAATTTATTTGGTTAATAGACTTTAAACATTTAAAATCATATTGAGGGAACAATTGTGAATGAAGTGGCTAAGCTAATATGCTAACTCACTATAAAATGTTCTAATTTCTCGTCATATTTCGTCACAGTGTGTTTAACTTAACATTAAATTCATTTATTTGGTTAATAGACTTTAAACATTTAGACTTTAAACATTTAAAAACATATTGAGGGAACAATCGTGAATGAAGTGGCTAAGCTAATATGCTAACACACTATAAAATGTTCTAATTTCTTGTCATATTTCGTCACAATGTGTTTAACTTTACATTAAATTCATTTATCTGGTTAATAGACTTTAAACATTTAGACTTTAAACATTTAAAAACATATTGAGGGAATAATCGTGAATGAAGTGGCTAAGCTAATATGCTAACACACTATAAAATGTTCTAATTTCTTGTCATATTTCGTCACAATGTGTTTAACTTTACATTAAATTCCTTTATCTGGTTAATAGTCTTTAAACATTTAGACTTTAAACATTTAAAAACATATTGAGGGAACAAGCGTGAATGAAGTGGCTAAGCTAATATGCTAACACACTATAAAATGTTCTCATTTCTTGTCATATTTCGTCACAATGTGTTTAACTTTACATTAAATTCATTTATCTGGTTAATAGACTTTAAACATTTAGACTTTAAACATTTAAAAACATATTGAGGGAACAATCGTGAATGAAGTGGCTAAGCTAATATGCTAAAAAACTATAAAATGTTCGCATTTCCTGTCATATTTGGTCACAGTGTGTTTAACTTTACATTAAATTCATTTATATGGTTAAAAGAAATAAAAGAGGAAAAAAGTTTGCTTCCAAAGTTTGTCCATCATTAGAGGTTTCATGAGGTTTCAACGTTCGCTCGGAAGAGAAACAAAACTGGGAATTAAACACACAAACTCTCACATACATCCCTGAGACGCACAAACACGAGAACGTTTCCTCGCTCGCAGTAAAAAGCAGGAGATAATGAGGGAATAAGAAAGAACGCGAGGCCTCGGCTTCCTGATTTAATCTGCCATAATAGTGTTGCAGCTCAACAATAAATTGTTAACCTAGGCAGCTCTTGCTGAACCTGGCAATTAAAGTGATTCAGTCTGTGATCATTAACCTGCGCTTCATCGCTCACGCGCACAATCAACCTGCGAACACACACGGACTCACAACATTCATGATCCGTCGCACACGTCCTAACATCACAAGTGAAAAAAGTCACTTTTACAAAATGTTAATAATTTTAAGTGTCCATGTGTCCGTGATGCTCGTCCTGCTGACACTAATGAGAGCGTGTGTGTGTGTGTGTGTGTGTGTGTGTGTGTGTGTGTGTGTGTGTTGCTGTCTCCATGCTGCTCTGCTCCCACAATGCCCCTGGGATCCATCTGCTTCCCTGTTATTAATTCATCAGGCTTAACCATGCAGCACTTTATGACTCTGTTTGGACCGACAAACTATCGCCCGACGCCGCGTCTGCGCCCTCGCCGCCCTCGCCGCCCCTCGTGAGGATCCCAGGACCAGATCTCTCGCTTCTGGAAACACCGCTTTTGTCAATCACAGGTCGACGACAGAGGGTGGGGTTCGGTTCGTGAGTGAGGGGAGTGAGGAGCCAGAGGTCAGGGATGAGTTCAGATGAGACGTTAATTTGAGGTTCAGGAGGTTTTATGACACGTCTGTATCCAAGAGTAAGAATATAATTTGAAAGAAAATAATCTCACTTAAAAAATAGTTGTTTGTGTGACGATATTTTTGACTTCTGTTGTAATATTAATGTATTTGTTGTTTTTTTTAACCCTTGTGTAATGGGTCAATGTGACCCTGAGAAAACACAAGGTTTAAAAAACAAAACAATAAACATTTCAAAATTATAACAATGTTTTAAAAATATATATTTTTTAGACAAATTTGTAATCGACGAAAACGATAATTCATCATTAATATAAATATTATTGACCCAGAGACAACACAAGGGATACCACAAACACGTTTGTTTTCAGGCCTTCGGGTCACCTTGACCCAGAGACGACACAAAGGTTAAGATTATTAGTTTCATGTATAAATCTAGATGTTTACTGTCAAAACTTTTCATTTCCTGTGTAAAATTAAAACGTTTGTAGTTTTTTAAGAAAAAATAAATATCAAGAGACATTTTAAAAGTATAAAAAAATGTATTTTGGTGACACTTTTTTGTCTTGTTTTTAAATACCACACAAGGCTGATATAAGACTATATGTTCTTCACGTAAAATCAAGAGATTTTACTTCTGGTCAAAAATGAAGATGTTTATACAGTTTTATAAGAAGAAAAAATTGGAAACAAGTGAATGAAATTTAAATGTTTTGAAAAATGTACAAGTATATTTTTTTTATTGAGAAAACAATAACTTAACGGTTTTGTTAATAAATTCATTTAGTGAAACACATTCAACTCACTTGTGTAGGAATGTATGTATTTTCCTCTGAAACTAATTGTCGAAATCATGTGTGTCGTGTTTGAGGAGATTTTTGTTCAAACAAATCAAGTAAAAAAAAGATCCACATTTTTAATTTAATCAGTGAAATATTAGATTTAACTTTATAACAACAATATTAATGAAGAGTAGAAATAATAAATACTGTTTTCATTCAACATGATCTGACCTGCTCGTCTCACCTGTGAGTGGTCATAATGTTTCGGTCAAGATAAACTGAAAAAGTTCTTTTTTTCCAAACCCTGTCAAAGCAGCAGAAAGACCTTCTGCGCAGAATCATCCTAATCTCATCCATCAGCAGGAGCACGTGAGCGTGTCCTGATGTCTGCGTCTAAACCTTAGACCATCAAAGGATCTCGATGGAACCTTCAGAGCCAAAGACGACAGAACTCTTCAGAGCCAAAGACGAAACAAAGACGACAGACGAGGATCCATGAAGTCAAACGAGGAGAAGAAAATAATCTGCGCTTAGAAACAAAGAGAGAGAAAGTGAAGAAGATTCTCTGTTTTCTCGTCCCTCGGTTTGAATATTAAAGGTGCAACTTTAACCTGGAATTAACGTCATAATAACTTGAATGATAATTATTTAATAATTAGACCATTATGTTTGATTTTTCGTACTTTTTTAACTTTAAAAAAGGGCGTTTGTTCGTCAGACGCTTCAGAACATTAGAGACGAAACTATGCTTAACGCTGGACTTATAGCGCCCCCCAGTGGACATTAGGTGTTGATCCTCGTTTGAAATACTAGTGAACTTGAAATATGTAAGTATATCATTGACATCTCTTGAAACTAACGTTTGAAATGTGAATTATTTATTGAATTCAATCATTTGAATATTATATACATATATTTGTATATTGAAAGGTTACATTTATTTTATTGAATTATTGAAGTAAATAGTTTGTATATTGAAAGGTTACATTTATTTTATTGAATAATTGAATTAAATAATTTGTATTTTGAACTTTTACATTTATTTTATTGAATAATTGAATTCTCTAATTTGTATATTGAAAGGTAACATTTATTTTATTGAATAATTGAAATAAATAGTTTGTATATTGAAAGGTAACCTTTATTTTATTGAATAATTGAATTAAATAATTTGTATATTGAAAGTTAAAATGTATTTTATTGAATAATTGAATTAAATAATTTGAATATTGAAAGGTTACATTTATTTTATTGAATTATTGAATTGAATATTTGTATATTGAAAAGTTACATTTATTTTTTTGAATAATTTAATTCAATAATGTGTATTTTAAAAGCTATCATTTATTTAATTGAATAATTTAATCAAATTTTTTTTTTTTGCTTTTGAATTGAACTGAATTGAAATTAATGATTTTTTTTAACACATTGATGATTTGATTTTAATTCAAATTTTTCAAAAACATTTTTTCTGGATTTAGATTTCTTGCTTTTTAAATTCAATGTTAAAAAAAATGTAAGCGATTCAAACTCAACATAAATGCCTCAACCATCACTTTTTTAATTTAGTTATTTTACTGACAATATATCAACTTCGTTTTAACATCAGGACTTTTTAAAAGATCTTACAGGAAGAAAACTTAAACCTTTTCTCACAGAAGCAGCTCTAAAAAGAGACGGTCGAACACGACACAGCAAGGAAAAAGTCAAGAGAGGTTTCGAACCTGCAGCTCAATCGAAGTCAATCCTGTCGACTCATGAACTCGTGACTCGTGACTATAGAGGCTGATCTGACGTCAGATTATTTATCGTTCCTGCTCAGATCCTGTGACGTCACAAACCACGGATGTAACATAAGATGTTTAAACTAAGACGACACATTGTCAGGAAAGTTTCAGCTTCATTCACGCTTTCAGTGCTTCTTGTCTCATGATTGGCTGAAGGTTCGGCGCTCGTTTGGTTTTGTCTGCTGTTATATAAACAATTTATATTGAAGTTGAATCGTTTCAATTGTTTTAATATTGAATTAAAAAAGCTATGAATTAAAAAATACAGGATTTATAAATACATGGTTGTTTTTTTATAGGAACAGGAAAATATCTATATAAATATATAAATATAAACATATATAAATCAATATGAATATCTATGTGAGAAAAAAATGTGGTTCATTTGTAAAATATTCACATTTCTCTACCAGATTATTCACTAAAAACAAATCCAAGCTTTTAATTTTCGAATTAATAAATAAAACTATTGGAAAAAATAGTAATTAAATAGTTCAAAAATACACAATGTTAAATTCAGCTCTTCAATATTCTACTGATAAACCTTCATGTACTAGAAATATTCTGAGTGATCTGAGAGTAAATTAACTTTGTCAGTAAAATCTGAGCCACTGAAATGAAGACGATTACATTTTCAATTAAATTCTATCCGTCCTTACAATATGATTGTGTTATTATTGTATATCATAGCTTGAGTGTGCGAAGGGAATATTATACTTTTTGCATTTTAAAAATACATGAAAAACAACGTATATAATATACAAGTTATTTGGATCTTTAGCTGTTATTTAAAGTGCAATATCAATAAATAAAAAATATTATTATTATTATTTATAAAGGAAATGTATTCATATTTTTTATTAATTTAAAAGGAAAAAATTATCCAATGAAAGTTTGTTATTTGTAAGTAAATGTACTAATCCGTTCATCCATCCATCGACAATCGATTAGAGCGGATGCAACACCGACCGATTCGCCGACCAATCTCAAATTCCCAAACACCCTTCACGCGAGAACAAGACTCCAAGATAAAAACTTCTCCACTTGAGGCAAGAGCTCAATCCGAACCTGGAGAGAAGAATCCATCTTTCTCCTGCTGAGAACCAGGGCCTCAGATTTAGAGGTGCTGAATGTTGTTACTAAGGTTTAAGCTTTTAGGAATTTGATCTTCATGATCAGTTTTGTTTTAAATAAATATGTTTTAAAAGTCAGTGAAGAAAACTGAATGTAAGAAATGTATGAAAAATAAAGCGGTGAAAACAATGTGAAAATATCATTGAATTATGATTAAAGATAAGAATGTGAGGAAACATATATTGATGGATTCAATCATTAAAAATAAAAAGTTTCACATTATAAAACAATATTTGTTATTTAAGGATAAATATATCATTTGTCGCATCTTCATCAAGTTGCTCAGTTTGTGTTTAAGTCTCTTCGTTCTTGTTTTAACGATTGTTATGATTTGTTGATGTTTATTTCTGGAGGGTTTTTACAAGCGAGAGAAGTTGACATCAGATCCTACAGGGTTGATGACCATGAATAATTAGAGAATAACATCAACTCTCCAACCACCTCGGGCGCTAAAGGTTTGTTTCCCGACATAAAGAGCGTTTCCTGCCCGAGCGCCGCGTCTCCGGGGACGTTTCCTGGCGAAGTGTTTGTTTGACTAAAGCTCCGTCTTCGGCTGCTTCGTCTAATTAAAATGTCGCCGAAGCGTTCGAGAAAAAACCTCTTTATTCAGCGTCTGGTGGTGCAGAGGGATCTGATGATCCACGAGGTAGAAGTCGACGCACATCGACTCGTCGATCGTCGCCGTGAATGTTAAACGGCGAGAGTTCATCAGCGACGACTCTTTTAAACTCCAGACGTGATGATTAACTCGTGGCTCCCAGGTGGAGCCGACAATAATGATCTTGTTTACCAACAGGTGTTTTTAATCGAGACGTAGGAATTAAGAGTGTTTTAGGACGCCCCGGCGGTCGCCGTGTTTACCTCTTTAATGACTCCTTTTCCTGGGAGCTCTTGTTCTTTTAATCGTCGGCGTCGAGGACCATTTTATTAACCGTCGTCGCCTCATGTCGTGGCTGATGGAACCATTTGATCGTCACGTGATCTTGACTTGTTGCTTCTCCTTTTTCTGATGAAGTTGTTTCAAGCATGATGGTTTCATTGATGCAAAGATACGACTTTTATGTTCCCGATACCTGGGCTGTGTCTCAAACATACTTCTCTTAGTATACTAGAAGTTAGTATGCATCAGTTTAGTGTACGTACTAACTAGTAACTAATCCTCCACAGATAGTATGTCTCAAACATACTTCTCTTAGTATACTAGAAGTTAGTATGCATCAGGATAGTGTACGTACTAACTAGTAACTAATCCTCCACAGATAGTATGTCTCAAACATACTTCTCTTAGTATACTAGAAGTTAGTATGCATCAGGATAGTGTACGTACTAACTAGTAACTAATTCTCCACGGATAGTATGTCTCAAACATACTTCTCATAGTATACTAGAAGTTAGTATCATCAGGATAGTGTACGTACTAACTAGTAACTAATCCTCCACAGATAGTATGTCTCAAACATACTTCTCTTAGTACACTAGAAGTTAGTATCATCAGGATAGTGTACGTACTAACTAGTAACTAATCCTCCACAGATAGTATGTCTCAAACATACTTCTCTTAGTATACTAGAAGCTAGTATGCATCAGGATAGTGTACGTACTAACTAGTAACTAATCCTCCACAGATAGTATGTCTCAAACATACTTCTCTTAGTATACTAGAAGTTAGTATCATCAGGATAGTGTACGTACTAACTAGTAACTAATCCTCCACAGATAGTATGTCTCAAACATACTTCTCTTAGTATACTAGAAGTTAGTATCATCAGGATAGTGTACGTACTAACTAGTAACTAATCCTCCACAGATAGTATGTCTCAAACATACTTCTCTTAGTATACTAGAAGTTAGTATCATCAGGATAGTGTACGTACTAACTAGTAACTAATCCTCCACAGATAGTATGTCTCAAACATACTTCTCTTAGTATACTAGAAGTTAGTATCATCAGGATAGTGTACGTACTAACTAGTAACTAATCCTCCACAGATAGTATGTCTCAAACATACTTCTCTTAGTATACTAGAAGTTAGTATCATCAGGATAGTGTACGTACTAACTAGTAACTAATCCTCCACAGATAGTATGTCTCAAATCACATACTTCTCTTAGTATACTAGAAGTTAGTATGCATCAGGATAGTGTACGTACTAACTAGTAACTAATCCTCCACAGATAGTATGTCTCAAACATACTTCTCTTAGTATACTAGAAGTTAGTATCATCAGGATAGTGTACGTACTAACTAGTAACTAATCCTCCACAGATAGTATGTCTCAAATCACATACTTCTCTTAGTATACTAGAAGTTAGTATGCATCAGGATAGTGTACGTACTAACTAGTAACTAATCCTCCACAGATAGTATGTCTCAAACATACTTCTCTTAGTATACTAGAAGTTAGTATCATCAGGATAGTGTACGTACTAACTAGTAACTAATCCTCCACAGATAGTATGTCTCAAACATACTTCTCTTAGTATACTAGAAGTTAGTATCATCAGGATAGTGTACGTACTAACTAGTAACTAATCCTCCACAGATAGTATGTCTCAAACATACTTCTCTTAGTATACTAGAAGTTAGTATCATCAGGATAGTGTACGTACTAACTAGTAACTAATCCTCCACAGATAGTATGTCTCAAACATACTTCTCTTAGTATACTAGAAGTTAGTATCATCAGGATAGTGTACGTACTAACTAGTAACTAATCCTCCACAGATAGTATGTCTCAAATCACATACTTCTCTTAGTATACTAGAAGTTAGTATGCATCAGGATAGTGTACGTACTAACTAGTAACTAATCCTCCACAGATAGTATGTCTCAAACATACTTCTCTTAGTATACTAGAAGTTAGTATCATCAGGATAGTGTACGTACTAACTAGTAACTAATCCTCCACAGATAGTATGTCTCAAATCACATACTTCTCTTAGTATACTAGAAGTTAGTATGCATCAGGATAGTGTACGTACTAACTAGTAACTAATCCTCCACAGATAGTATGTCTCAAACATACTTCTCTTAGTATACTAGAAGTTAGTATCATCAGGATAGTGTACGTACTAACTAGTAACTAATCCTCCACAGATAGTATGTCTCAAACATACTTCTCTTAGTATACTAGAAGCTAGTATGCATCAGGATAGTGTACGTACTAACTAGTAACTAATCCTCCACAGATAGTATGTCTCAAACATACTTCTCTTAGTATACTAGAAGCTAGTATGCATCAGGATAGTGTACGTACTAACTAGTAACTAATCCTCCACAGATAGTATGTCTCAAACATACTTCTCTTAGTATACTAGAAGCTAGTATGCATCAGGATAGTGTACGTACTAACTAGTAACTAATCCTCCACAGATAGTATGTCTCAAACATACTTCTCTTAGTACACTAGAAGTTAGTATCATCAGGATAGTGTACGTACTAACTAGTAACTAATCCTCCACAGATAGTAAGTCTCAAATCACATACTTCTCTTAGTATACTAGAAGTTAGTATCATCAGGATAGTGTACGTACTAACTAGTAACTAATCCTCCACAGATAGTATGTCTCAAATCACATACTTCTCTTAGTATACTAGAAGTTAGTATGCATCAGGATAGTGTACGTACTAACTAGTAACTAATCCTCCACAGATAGTATGTCTCAAACATACTTCTCTTAGTATACTAGAAGTTAGTATGCATCAGGATAGTGTACGTACTAACTAGTAACTAATCCTCCACAGATAGTATGTCTCAAACATACTTCTCTTAGTATACTAGAAGTTAGTATCATCAGGATAGTGTACATACTAACTAGTAACTAATCCTCCACAGATAGTATGTCTCAAACATACTTCTCTTAGTATACTAGAAGTTAGTATCATCAGGATAGTGTACGTACTAACTAGTAACTAATCCTTCACAGATAGTATGTCTCAAACATACTTCTCTTAGTATACTAGAAGTTAGTATCATCAGGATAGTGTACGTACTAACTAGTAACTAATCCTCCACAGATAGTATGTCTCAAACATACTTCTCTTAGTATACTAGAAGTTAGTATCATCAGGATAGTGTACGTACTAACTAGTAACTAATCCTCCACAGATAGTATGTCTCAAACATACTTCTCTTAGTATACTAGAAGTTAGTATCATCAGGATAGTGTACGTACTAACTAGTAACTAATCCTCCACAGATAGTATGTCTCAAATCACATACTTCTCTTAGTATACTAGAAGTTAGTATGCATCAGGATAGTGTACGTACTAACTAGTAACTAATCCTCCACAGATAGTATGTCTCAAACATACTTCTCTTAGTATACTAGAAGTTAGTATGCATCAGGATAGTGTACGTACTAACTAGTAACTAATTCTCCACGGATAGTATGTCTCAAACATACTTCTCATAGTATACTAGAAGTTAGTATCATCAGGATAGTGTACGTACTAACTAGTAACTAATCCTCCACAGATAGTATGTCTCAAACATACTTCTCTTAGTACACTAGAAGTTAGTATCATCAGGATAGTGTACGTACTAACTAGTAACTAATCCTCCACAGATAGTATGTCTCAAACATACTTCTCTTAGTATACTAGAAGCTAGTATGCATCAGGATAGTGTACGTACTAACTAGTAACTAATCCTCCACAGATAGTATGTCTCAAACATACTTCTCTTAGTATACTAGAAGTTAGTATCATCAGGATAGTGTACGTACTAACTAGTAACTAATCCTCCACAGATAGTATGTCTCAAACATACTTCTCTTAGTATACTAGAAGTTAGTATCATCAGGATAGTGTACGTACTAACTAGTAACTAATCCTCCACAGATAGTATGTCTCAAACATACTTCTCTTAGTATACTAGAAGTTAGTATCATCAGGATAGTGTACGTACTAACTAGTAACTAATCCTCCACAGATAGTATGTCTCAAACATACTTCTCTTAGTATACTAGAAGTTAGTATCATCAGGATAGTGTACGTACTAACTAGTAACTAATCCTCCACAGATAGTATGTCTCAAACATACTTCTCTTAGTATACTAGAAGTTAGTATCATCAGGATAGTGTGCGTACTAACTAGTAACTAATCCTCCACAGATAGTATGTCTCAAATCACATACTTCTCTTAGTATACTAGAAGTTAGTATGCATCAGGATAGTGTACGTACTAACTAGTAACTAATCCTCCACAGATAGTATGTCTCAAACATACTTCTCTTAGTATACTAGAAGTTAGTATCATCAGGATAGTGTACGTACTAACTAGTAACTAATCCTCCACAGATAGTATGTCTCAAATCACATACTTCTCTTAGTATACTAGAAGTTAGTATGCATCAGGATAGTGTACGTACTAACTAGTAACTAATCCTCCACAGATAGTATGTCTCAAACATACTTCTCTTAGTATACTAGAAGTTAGTATCATCAGGATAGTGTACGTACTAACTAGTAACTAATCCTCCACAGATAGTATGTCTCAAACATACTTCTCTTAGTATACTAGAAGTTAGTATCATCAGGATAGTGTACGTACTAACTAGTAACTAATCCTCCACAGATAGTATGTCTCAAACATACTTCTCTTAGTATACTAGAAGTTAGTATCATCAGGATAGTGTACGTACTAACTAGTAACTAATCCTCCACAGATAGTATGTCTCAAACATACTTCTCTTAGTATACTAGAAGTTAGTATCATCAGGATAGTGTACATACTAACTAGTAACTAATCCTCCACAGATAGTATGTCTCAAATCACATACTTCTCTTAGTATACTAGAAGTTAGTATGCATCAGGATAGTGTACGTACTAACTAGTAACTAATCCTCCACAGATAGTATGTCTCAAACATACTTCTCTTAGTATACTAGAAGTTAGTATCATCAGGATAGTGTACGTACTAACTAGTAACTAATCCTCCACAGATAGTATGTCTCAAATCACATACTTCTCTTAGTATACTAGAAGTTAGTATGCATCAGGATAGTGTACGTACTAACTAGTAACTAATCCTCCACAGATAGTATGTCTCAAACATACTTCTCTTAGTATACTAGAAGTTAGTATCATCAGGATAGTGTACGTACTAACTAGTAACTAATCCTCCACAGATAGTATGTCTCAAACATACTTCTCTTAGTATACTAGAAGCTAGTATGCATCAGGATAGTGTACGTACTAACTAGTAACTAATCCTCCACAGATAGTATGTCTCAAACATACTTCTCTTAGTATACTAGAAGCTAGTATGCATCAGGATAGTGTACGTACTAACTAGTAACTAATCCTCCACAGATAGTATGTCTCAAACATACTTCTCTTAGTATACTAGAAGCTAGTATGCATCAGGATAGTGTACGTACTAACTAGTAACTAATCCTCCACAGATAGTATGTCTCAAACATACTTCTCTTAGTACACTAGAAGTTAGTATCATCAGGATAGTGTACGTACTAACTAGTAACTAATCCTCCACAGATAGTAAGTCTCAAATCACATACTTCTCTTAGTATACTAGAAGTTAGTATCATCAGGATAGTGTACGTACTAACTAGTAACTAATCCTCCACAGATAGTATGTCTCAAATCACATACTTCTCTTAGTATACTAGAAGTTAGTATGCATCAGGATAGTGTACGTACTAACTAGTAACTAATCCTCCACAGATAGTATGTCTCAAACATACTTCTCTTAGTATACTAGAAGTTAGTATGCATCAGGATAGTGTACGTACTAACTAGTAACTAATCCTCCACAGATAGTATGTCTCAAACATACTTCTCTTAGTATACTAGAAGTTAGTATCATCAGGATAGTGTACATACTAACTAGTAACTAATCCTCCACAGATAGTATGTCTCAAACATACTTCTCTTAGTATACTAGAAGTTAGTATCATCAGGATAGTGTACGTACTAACTAGTAACTAATCCTTCACAGATAGTATGTCTCAAATCACATACTTCTCTTAGTATACTAGAAGTTAGTATCATCAGGATAGTGTACGTACTAACTAGTAACTAATCCTCCACAGATAGTATGTCTCAAACATACTTCTCTTAGTATACTAGAAGTTAGTATGCATCAGGATAGTGTACGTACTAACTAGTAACTAATCCTCCACAGATAGTATGTCTCAAACATACTTCTCTTAGTATACTAGAAGCTAGTATGCATCAGGATAGTGTACGTACTAACTAGTAACTAATCCTCCACAGATAGTATGTCTCAAACATACTTCTCTTAGTATACTAGAAGCTAGTATGCATCAGGATAGTGTACGTACTAACTAGTAACTAATCCTCCACAGATAGTATGTCTCAAACATACTTCTCTTAGTATACTAGAAGCTAGTATGCATCAGGATAGTGTACGTACTAACTAGTAACTAATCCTCCACAGATAGTATGTCTCAAACATACTTCTGTTAGTATACTAGAAGCTAGTATGCATCAGGATAGTGTACGTACTAACTAGTAACTAATCCTCCACAGATAGTATGTCTCAAACATACTTCTCTTAGTATACTAGAAGTTAGTATCATCAGGATAGTGTACGTACTAACTAGTAACTAATCCTCCACAGATAGTAAGTCTCAAATCACATACTTCTCTTAGTATACTAGAAGTTAGTATCATCAGGATAGTGTACGTACTAACTAGTAACTAATCCTCCACAGATAGTATGTCTCAAATCACATACTTCTCTTAGTATACTAGAAGTTAGTATGCATCAGGATAGTGTACGTACTAACTAGTAACTAATCCTCCACAGATAGTATGTCTCAAACATACTTCTCTTAGTATACTAGAAGTTAGTATGCATCAGGATAGTGTACGTACTAACTAGTAACTAATCCTCCACAGATAGTATGTCTCAAACATACTTCTCTTAGTATACTAGAAGTTAGTATCATCAGGATAGTGTACGTACTAACTAGTAACTAATCCTCCACAGATAGTATGTCTCAAACATACTTCTCTTAGTATACTAGAAGTTAGTATCATCAGGATAGTGTACATACTAACTAGTAACTAATCCTCCACAGATAGTATGTCTCAAACATACTTCTCTTAGTATACTAGAAGTTAGTATCATCAGGATAGTGTACGTACTAACTAGTAACTAATCCTTCACAGATAGTATGTCTCAAATCACATACTTCTCTTAGTATACTAGAAGTTAGTATCATCAGGATAGTGTACGTACTAACTAGTAACTAATCCTCCACAGATAGTATGTCTCAAACATACTTCTCTTAGTATACTAGAAGTTAGTATGCATCAGGATAGTGTACGTACTAACTAGTAACTAATCCTCCACAGATAGTATGTCTCAAACATACTTCTCTTAGTATACTAGAAGCTAGTATGCATCAGGATAGTGTACGTACTAACTAGTAACTAATCCTCCACAGATAGTATGTCTCAAACATACTTCTCTTAGTATACTAGAAGCTAGTATGCATCAGGATAGTGTACGTACTAACTAGTAACTAATCCTCCACAGATAGTATGTCTCAAACATACTTCTCTTAGTATACTAGAAGCTAGTATGCATCAGGATAGTGTACGTACTAACTAGTAACTAATCCTCCACAGATAGTATGTCTCAAACATACTTCTCTTAGTATACTAGAAGCTAGTATGCATCAGGATAGTGTACGTACTAACTAGTAACTAATCCTCCACAGATAGTATGTCTCAAACATACTTCTCTTAGTATACTAGAAGTTAGTATCATCAGGATAGTGTACGTACTAACTAGTAACTAATCCTCCACAGATAGTAAGTCTCAAATCACATACTTCTCTTAGTATACTAGAAGTTAGTATCATCAGGATAGTGTACGTACTAACTAGTAAGTAATCCTCCACAGATAGTATGTCTCAAATCACATACTTCTCTTAGTATACTAGAAGTTAGTATGCATCAGGATAGTGTACGTACTAACTAGTAACTAATCCTCCACAGATAGTATGTCTCAAACATACTTCTCTTAGTATACTAGAAGTTAGTATGCATCAGGATAGTGTACGTACTAACTAGTAACTAATCCTCCACAGATAGTATGTCTCAAACATACTTCTCTTAGTATACTAGAAGTTAGTATCATCAGGATAGTGTACGTACTAACTAGTAACTAATCCTTCACAGATAGTATGTCTCAAATCACATACTTCTCTTAGTATACTAGAAGTTAGTATCATCAGAATAGTGTACGTACTAACTAGTAACTAATCCTCCACAGATAGTATGTGTCAAATCAAACTCTGCTGCTACACACTAACAGGAAATGACGCGACAGCTTCTTCTTCTACTACTATTTAACGATGGTTTCAACCAGCTTTTTGAACGCTATCGCCACCTGCTGGCAGCACGTTTTGCAAGTTTGGAAAAAGAAATAAAGAAAAAATATGAGAATCGAAATATTCGCGAGATATTTAAGCTGGTATCAGCAGTGAAGACGTGTCGTCCTTCTACTGCTGCTGAAAATACACCTGTAAGTATATGAATATATATATATATATGATGTAACTTCTGTTAACAACGTCACTAAGATGGAGCCGTTTAGTGTAGAAAGTGTCCATCGATTCATACTCAGTTTTGTGGGCGTTTTACTGACAATCTAGTGTGTATGGAGCACTACATTTACATACTAAGAATTGAGACGCACTTACGCACTAAAAATACTAACTTTGAGTACACAAGTATGTGATTTGAGACACACACAGGGCTTCGAGTCATTTTAACATAAATAAAGAGGGTCAAACTCTTAAATTTAAGACAAAAAATGCCAGAAAATGATAAAATGAACACTTTTGTGAAATAAAGATTCACCTTTATTGAACAGAAATGTTCAAATAACAATAAGTCTCTAATATGTAGTCGACTGTCTTCACTGGAAGCGCTCGTGATGTTTTGCCCGAAGTACTTCCTGTCTGTGTAGCATGTTAGCCTTTAAGCTAATGCTACAAACAAGCTGAAAATAATAGACTTGTCTATTGCTGTGTCTCAAATCGCATACTTGCGTACTTAAACTTAGTATTTTTAGTGCATAAGTGCATCTTAATTCTGGGACGCAAAGTCCACAAACCTGAGTATTGATCGATGGACACTTTCTATCCTAAACGGACGCCATCTTAGTGACGTTGTAAACTGAAGTTACATCATTACCTCTCAAATGGAGGCGGCAAGAGAAAAAAGAGAGAGAGCGACACCCCCTCATTTACTTCATCTTTATACCGATGTTTTTTCGTGTAATATTTTTAGTTTCTCATATTTCTTGATCCAAACCAAACGTGCTGCCAGCAGGTGGCGATAGTGTTCCTACAGCTGGTTGAAACCATCGTTAAATAGTAGTAGAAGAAGAAGCTGTCGCGTCATTTCCTGTTAGTGTGTAGCAGCAGAGTTTGATTTGAGACATACTATCTGTGGAGAATTAGTTACTAGTTAGTACACTATCCTGATGATACTAACTTCTAGTATACTAAGAGAAGTATGTTTGAGACATACTATCTGTGGAGGATTAGTTACTAGTTAGTACGTACACTATCCTGATGATACTAACTTCTAGTATACTAAGAGAAGTATGTTTGAGACATACTATCTGTGGAGGATTAGTTACTAGTTAGTACGTACACTATCCTGATGATACTAACTTCTAGTATACTAAGAGAAGTATGTTTGAGACATACTATCTGTGGAGGATTAGTTACTAGTTAGTACGTACACTATCCTGATGATACTAACTTCTAGTATACTAAGAGAAGTATGTTTGAGACATACTATCTGTGGAGGATTAGTTACTAGTTAGTACGTACACTATCCTGATGATACTAACTTCTAGTATACTAAGAGAAGTATGTTTGAGACATACTATCTGTGGAGGATTAGTTACTAGTTAGTACGTACACTATCCTGATGCATACTAACTTCTAGTATACTAAGAGAAGTATGTGATTTGAGACATACTATCTGTGGAGGATTAGTTACTAGTTAGTACGTACACTATCCTGATGATACTAACTTCTAGTATACTAAGAGAAGTATGTTTGAGACATACTATCTGTGGAGGATTAGTTACTAGTTAGTACGTACACTATCCTGATGATACTAACTTCTAGTATACTAAGAGAAGTATGTTTGAGACATACTATCTGTGGAGGATTAGTTACTAGTTAGTACGTACACTATCCTGATGATACTAACTTCTAGTATACTAAGAGAAGTATGTTTGAGACATACTATCTGTGGAGGATTAGTTACTAGTTAGTACGTACACTATCCTGATGATACTAACTTCTAGTATACTAAGAGAAGTATGTTTGAGACATACTATCTGTGGAGGATTAGTTACTAGTTAGTACGTACACTATCCTGATGATACTAAAATCAGATGCCACATCTATGAAACTGGGATTAGCAGTGCTGTAGTTAAACAAATAATAATTAAATACAACTTTAATTAAGTAAGTAAATAAGTAAGTAAAGGTTATTTGTAAAGATGTTTCTAGACCAGGGTCTCAAAGAACTTTTACAATCAAATATCAATACACAGTTAGAGTACAGATGGTACAGAAAGTCATAGTCTCAGT
>NC_141828.1:1492500-1517500 GCF_982586985.1 Callionymus lyra
ATCTTTAAAGTGAGTTTAGAAGCATGAGACAAATAGAACATGATTTTGAGGCAGAATTACACTGAGCAATGTTTCCTGTTTGTTTAATTTTGTCTTTGAGTTCTTCATAGGTTCTAAAAAGATGTCTTGTTGTCTCAGTGCATCAGTATTGAATCTGTGATCCATCGCAGGGTCTGGTTGAGGAAGCGTGTCTTACATTAGCCAGGATTGCTTTCACCTGGTTTGATGCAACCAAGTCAGCCTGGATGTCTCAATTCTTCTTTTGTGTCGTTACAGGGGCTAACAGCAGGGCTAACAACTGAGCTAACAACAGAGCTCACAGCAGGGCTAACAACAGAGCTAACAACAGGGCTAACAACTGAGCTAACAACAGAGCTAACATCAGAGTTAACAACAGAGCTAACAGCAGGGCTAACAACTGAGCTAACAACAGAGCTAACATCAGAGTTAACAACAGAGCTAACAGCAGGGCTAACAACTGAGCTAACAACAGAGCTAACATCAGAGTTAACAACAGAGCTAACAGCAGGGCTAACAACAGAGCTAACAACAGAGCTAACATCAGAGTTAACAACAGAGCTAACATCAGAGCTAACAACAAAGCTAACATCAGAGTTAACAACAGAGCTAACAGCAGGGCTAATAACTGAGCTAACAACAGAGCTAACAGCAGGGCTAATAACTGAGCTAACAACAGAGCTAACAGCAGGGCTAATAACTGAGCTAACAACAGAGCTAACAGCAGAGCTAACAGCAGGGCTAACAACTGAGCTAACAACTGAGCTAACATCAGAGCTAACAACAGAGCTAACAACATAGCTAACAACAGAGCTAACAGCAGGGCTAACAACTGAGCTAACAACTGAGCTAACAACAGAGCTAACAACATAGCTAACAACAGAGCTAACAGCAGGGCTAACAACTGAGCTAACAACAGAGCTAACAACATAGCTAACAACAGAGCTAACAGCAGGGCTAACAACTGAGCTAACAACAGAGCTAACAACAAAGCTAACAGTAGGGCTAACAGCCTACGTATGAAAGTCAACAATAACTAAGTCATTTATATTTTTAGTGTTAATGTTGACTTCTTCATTGGAATCTGCCTCATACAATAAATAGTTTGTGTTTATTACTTGTTGAATAAAGAATGATTGTGACGTTCACGTTAAATTTAACTTTAACAAGCTCAGTTTAGTCGTAACAATGTTAGACGCTTTACTAACTTTCTTTTAAATCATATTAATCAAAGGCAAATTTTTTTTTCTTTCACAAAAAGCAATAAATCAAATAACTTTGAATTGAAGTAAAATGTTATTTCAAAGGTTAATATAATGTATATATATATATATTGAGAAGCACTTTCCTACAAACACTTTTATTTGATTGGAGAAAGTATTTGCTCATTTATTTGTTGTAAAAGCCAGAAAAAGTGTCTTTATAATGAACAATATATCGATGTTCCTACAGTATTCGCAATATATCGTATCGTCACAAATGTATCGTGATACGAATCTTATCAACACATTCTTGATAATACACAGCCTTAACAACGACTGTCCCTGTTGAAGTCAAACTCTGTTGTATCACTGTTAGCATTGACAGCTACAGGGTCAACATAAGATACACAAGTATTTGTGCTTGTATTGCACATTTAAGCTGCTAAATATATTCTTTTACTGTTTTAAATCACATGAAAATACATTAAAATGAACTAGTTGGTGTTGAAGATCTTCACAGGACGTTTTTATCATCAGGACCAAACGTGCTAAGTGGCTAAATGTAAACAATACCTCCTGCTAATAGAGTCGGAAACGAGATATTAACGTGTGTTCAAAGGGATTCGATGTTTGAAAAGCAATGAAACAGTGAATCACAGACATGAAAAAAAAACGGGAGGCACCACTCGGGAGAAAATCCCAGACTAAACACAAGATGACCCCAACGCTGACCTCACACAATCACACACTTAAGCAAACAGTCGCACACAATCTATCGCTCCACGGGAGGACGTTGACTTATCTTTATTTCCCGGACGTGACCCCATGATGAAGGTTGAGAAGACGCTTGTGAAGAGAAGGGATTTCCCCACGAAATGAATTCACACATCAGAGTTTGGTTTGTGACGAGCAATGTTCCCACAGATATAATTATACTTACTTATCTTATTCCCTGGACCTGACCTTCATGTCCTCGTCCTCGAAGGATTAGAAGAACCAAGAAAAATGTTGCTTCTCGTAAACAAAAGAAAAAAGAAGGTTGAGAACTTTACAGATATAGATTCAATTCAATATAATCCCATCTTTGAACAATAATTCAATAAATGAGAGGACGAGCTTGAAACTAAAACATATACAGTATATTTAAATATTGTAGTTTTAAAGAAAACCAGAAGTTAGAATGTCTCAACAAAACTGACTGTATGTACTTTTTAATAGATTGTTGCTCATTTTTACTACTTTGTTAAATATCTTTGTCTGTTAGTAAAATAAACAACTAAATATTAACTAAAAATATGAATATATTCTTTTGGTTATGTGAGTTCTCTTCTAAACTCTTCTTTGCCGTGTGTATATGTGTGTGTGTGTGTGTGTGTCTGTGTGTGTTTGTAAGTAAGTAAGTAAGTAATTTTTATTTGTATAGTGCTTTTCCAGACCAGGGTCACAAAGCGCTTAAACAATCAAAACAATATTCAATAAAGTATATATTTTAAAGATCAAGATAAAACTGAGAACACAACAGGAGTTCCAGAAAATCAAGTGTGTGTGTGTGTGTTTGTTTTTATTCTATATATTCATAAACAATGCTGACCGAACTTTGACCAAAAGCCAAATCACTTCCATGTTTCACCAGCTGTCAATCAAAGTATATTTAATCACTAGACGGGAGATTCCAGAGCAAACTTTTGACTTGTTGGGACTTTTTGTGCAAAAGCAGCTTCAACTTGTTGTTCAAATATGTCGTGGACTGTGGTCAGTGGTCGGGTGATAAGTTCAGGCCTCGATCATACAAATTACAATTCATTTTTAGTGAAATGATGCCGTTAAATACTTATTAGTTTTATACTTTGGTAACTTTTGTTATACTTTGGTAACTTTTCAATTACCGTATTTTCCGGACTATAAGCCGCAGTTTTTGTCATAGTTTGTCCGGGGGTGCGATTTATACTCTGGAGCGACTTATGTGTGAAATTATTAACACATTATTACCAGTATATCATTTCACATGTTATTTTCACACTAAACCACCAGAGGGCGCTCTAGGCCTGTGTTGATCATTTCCACGTAGAAGAGGAAGCATCTTCTACCTCCGGAGTTAGTTAGTTGTTTAAAAGTGACACGAGGATGAAGAGTTATTTGGAGTTACACGGATGGTTTGGTAAACTAGTTAGTTATTGATGCTATAGTTCTCTGAATAACTCTTCATATGTTATGTTAACATACCAGGTTCTCACTTCATGTAACGTAACATTATTCTGTTGTTGCCTCTAGTTTTATTTTAAATTGTCTTTCAAGATCACATGTCTGTTCTTGGATTTTATCAAATAAATTTCCCCCAAAAATGCGACTTATATATGTTTTTTCCTTCTTTATTATGCATTTTATGGCTGGAGCGACTTGTAGTCCGGAAAAATACGGTATGTATTTATGTATGTTTTGTATTTATTCATGTATTTATTGTATTTATGTATTCATTTGATCAATCTATCCATCGCCGCAGACACGTTTAAAACCAACTCACAATCCACTTGAAAAGGCGCTATCATTAGCTAACATTAGCTAACATTAGCTAACCTTAGCTAACATTAGCTAACATTAGCTTACATTAGCTAATATTAGCTAACATTAGCTAACATTAGCCAATATTAGCTTCCGACAACAACAGGATGTATTAACGTGTCATACTTAACGTTTGAATAAAAATGCAGTAGAGAATCACTTTAAAATGCGACACTTTCACAAATCACTTTGACTTTAACAAGAATCGCACCAAGCGAGAATAAAGTCACAAGACTTGACTAAATGTTTATGTTCTTGATAATAGAAATAAGAATAATACATATGTTTTTGTATTGTTACTATAACATCGTTGTTGCATTTCAACTACAGTTTGAGATTTTGATAATCAAACACCTAGGTTACACTTGTAACCCCCGTTTCTACGAATGCATGCTCTGCTGTGGCTACAGGTTTACTGGGAAGATAAACCTATAGTAAGTACAAAATAAAATGTACAATGAAACAAAGTTTAATTATTCAAGAGCAGATTCTGAACCAAATCGCAATTAATTAATTCTGAACCCTGATGGATTGAAATTGCATCAGTTTATAAATCTGACTCGCAGCACTTTATCAATTATGAAATAAATAATCACAGAAGGTATTGACCCAGAGTTTGGAGATGAAAGTCAGTATTAATGAGCGATAAATGACTGACGTCCTGCTAAGATTCTGATCTTCTTGGTCCCTCTGAGTTCCGAGTGAATTCAGGGAGACTTTTACTGGTTAATTATTTTAATCAAATGTTAATTCCTAACGCTGTTGAAAAACTAAAACCGCCTCAAAGTAACTTCATTATAACAAGCATCTCCACACACGTCTTAAAACACACTTTTATTCCCTGGCTTTTAACACAGCATGAGACTCTGAGCTGTTTTAAGTGCTTTTTCCTTGTTTTATTTGATATTGTTTTTACCTTTGTGTGTTTTAACTGAGCTTTCTTTTATGTCACTGTACAGCACTTTGTAATGACTTTTGTTGTTTTTAAAGCGCTTTATAAATAAAGTTGAGTGAGTGAGTGTGGCAGGAGTGTGTCTCCCCCTGCTGCTCACACGCAGAATCGCAGGCAGAAAAGTAACCCAACTCCTCTTGACTTCCATTTACCCTCAGAACCCCAAAAGAGCTGTTAGGTTGACCCTTGACCCGATACCCCACATCGGCGCGACCTCATTTATCACCTGGAAGTGGGGTGTTGTGATTGGGGGGGTTGCGGGGGAACCACATTTTTATGTGTGTGTAGCAAATTATTTTTCCAAGAGTTGTGTGTCTGCAGGTTTGTTTTGGGGGCGCACGCTCGCTCGAAGCTTTTATGAAGGGGCGGAAAAAAAAAGAAAAGGTACAGACAGAGTGACGCTGCCTGGACGGATGCTGATTGGCCGCAGGGACAGACATGAAGAGAGGTCACGGGGTCAACGCTGATGAATGTTTTGTGAGACTCATAGGGGGTTTGCTCAAGAGGGGGTTCAACGTGATGTGGTTTGAATTATACACACTGAGAGTGTGTTTAAATGTGTTTCAACAGTGAAGATGTTGTTATTTCAAATCATCACAATCAATGTCAACCATAACACGTATTTAAATAAATTTTATTAATCTATTTACATTAATGTTTTTTATTGGTTTAAATACATGTTTTTTATTGGTTTAAATAAATGTTTTTTATATATGTATATATATTTTTTTAAATCTATTTTAAGAAAGTTTCTATTTAAATAAATGTTTTTGATCTATTAAGATAAATGTTTTTATCGTTTTAAATAAATATTTTTGGTCTATTTAGGTAAATGTGTTTTGTCCGTTTAAATACATGTATTTTATCTATTTAAATAAATATTTTTTAATCTATTTTCATAACGTTTTTTTTAACCTATTTAAATAAATATTTTTGATTGATTTAGATCAATGTTTTTTATCAGTTTAAATAAATGTTGTTTGTCTATTTAAATAAATGTTTTTAATCTATTTAAATAAATGTTTTTGTCTATTTAAATAAATGATTTTATCTATTTAAATAAATGTTTTTTATCTATTTAAGTAAATGTTGTTTTTATCTATTTAAATAAATGTTTTTTATCTATTTAAATAAATGTTTTTTATCTATTTAAGTAAATTTTGTTTTTATCTATTTAAATAAATGTTTTTTATCTATTTAAATAAATATTTTATCCATAAAAATAAATATTTTTGTCTAAATTTAAATTAATATTGTATCATCAGTGTGTGTGTTGTTGTGATGTGTGACTCTATTGTATCATCAGTGTGTGTGTGTGTTGTTGTGATGTGTGACTCTATTGTATCATCAGTGTGTGTGTGTTGTTGTGATGTGTGACTCTATTGTATCATCAGTGTGTGTGTTGTTGTGATGTGTGACTCTATTGTATCATCAGTGTGTGTGTGTTGTTGTGATGTGTGACTCTATTGTATCATCAGTGTGTGTGTTGTTGTGATGTGTGACTCGATTGTATCATCAGTGTGTGTTTGTTGTAATGTGTGACTCTATTGTTTCATCAGTGTGTGTGTTGTTGTGATGTGTGACTCTATTGTATCATCAGTGTGTGTTGTTGTGATGTGTGACTGTATTGTATCATCAGTGTGTGTGTTGTTGTGATGTGTAACTCTATTGTATCATCAGTGTGTGTTTGTTGTAATGTGTGACTCTATTGTTTCATCAGTGTGTGTGTTGTTGTGATGTGTGACTCTATTGTATCATCAGTGTGTGTTGTTGTGATGTGTGACTCTATTGTATCATCAGTGTGTGTGTTGTTGTGATGTGTGACTCGATTGTATCATCAGTGTGTGTTTGTTGTAATGTGTGACTCTATTGTTTCATCAGTGTGTGTGTTGTTGTGATGTGTGACTCTATTGTATCATCAGTGTGTGTTGTTGTGATGTGTGACTCTATTGTATCATCAGTGTGTGTGTTGTTGTGATGTGTAACTCTATTGTATCATCAGTGTGTGTGTTGTTGTGATGTGTGACTCTATTGTATCATCAGTGTGTGTGTTGTTGTGATGTGTGACTCTATTGTATCATCAGTGTGTGTTTGTACAAAACTCTTTTTTCATTGAAATATTGACATTAGAAAATGATCTTAAGCTCCGCCCACTGAGAACACTTTTTTTTCACATTTTTCTGGAGATGAAATCTTGTTGGCCATAACCACGCCCACTCTGCTGTGGTCAAACATGGAGGTTTGTCACTGTGCGTCATCAATGGTCTCCACCTCCGAGGGCCTCTTTGTATAAACAAAGAGGGGCGTTATTAAAGCAGGAGGAGTGAAGCCATTATAACGTCATAATGGACTCTCGTAACCTCTCGTTCGTCCAGATTTCATTGCAACTTTATAGCGTAATAAAAAAATCAAAGAGGGTTTGAATTTTAAATTGTGAAATAGGTTTCTCATAGTTATTATTACAATTTCTGAAAACACTAATTATGAAACTCACTTCTCTGAGATTCTACTTTCCTTTAGAGATTTATAAACTATTTTGATTCACTACAGTATGTAAGTAAGTACTGATGAAATATTTATATTGTATGTATCAGTGTCAAGTGTTGTCTTATTTTAAGTATTTATGGTATTGTAACTATATATATTAATTTGTTTTAAATTGTATTTATTTAATTGTGACCAGTAGTAAAACGTGTTGAGTCTTTTGTTAAAGCGTAAACTTAAAAGCGTAAAAGCAAATATACGAGGAAAATCATAAATGACTGGTTTAGTTTTATATTTTCTATTTCTGTCCGGATTAAGTTGTATTTTGGGTCAAAAAGTATCGCATCATCAAACCAGCGACGTCATGGTTGAGCGTTTCCTCGATGTACACGTCACTGTGCATTCTGGATTCTGATTGGCTGACACACAGCAGATGACGCGGAAGTCAAACGCCTCGGCTGAGTAGGGTATTTTTTTTCTTCTTTTTTAAATAAAGATTTCTATCCTCTAAAGTTACAATTGTCCTTCAACTAATTTATTTAAATGATGCACTTAAAAAAAATAAAATGTTAATTAAAATAGATAAGCAACTTCAAATGTGCCACATCTTTGACGTTTTATTAATATTGTTTTGAATGACAATTGTTTACCGGATCTTCTTTTATCGATCCTTTATCTTCTATTTTTAATTATACAACGTAATGTATTAATAGAGTCAATCTAATTGAATCTACTCTATTTATCCAAATGAACTATAAACTGGGAGGTCGATTGTGTACATCGCTTAAGTCACCACTAGAGAGCGCTGTTTTACTACTTTTGTGTTTATTTTAATTCCGGTCCCTGAAGCCAACACTGGCTACAGTTTTAAAGGAAGATAAACAAATAAGACACTCTATAGTAATATAATATCAACACAGGAAAAAACAAGATTTCAAATAGTAAACGATAATAAAATATATATATTTCTCTTTACAAACTACTACTCACACATGTGTCGAATATAATCTTGCGTTTAAAAACATTTTTATTAATCGTTTTAAGACGATATATATCGACTTTTTTAGTTGAATGTATCACGTGATCGACGCTCGGGTTCAGATCCTACATTGACATGTAAAGACCCCCCGTGGACGCGCATGACCCCCCGCCGTCGTCTATCAAAAGGACCTCCAGCTTATGGGCCCTTCACCAAACTGTAGACCTACGTCACCGCTTCCGCCCTGTGACCCCCCCCTCATCCTCCTCCTCCCTCCCTCTCTCTCTCCCTCCCTCTCTCTCTCCCTCCTCCCTCCCTCTCTCTCTCCCTCCTCCCTCCCTCTCTCTCTCCCTCCCCCCGGCATCGTCGGAGCTGCTCTGCCTGCAATCCAACATGGAGTAGCGAGAGATGGGGCTCTAGCGGGGCCACCCCTCGGTAACAACAGCGACGACGCGGCGTGAGCGCACCAGGAGACACGGGGTCGTCGGTGGAGGAGGAGAAGAAAGACATGCGTCTCTGGACGTGTTGGTGAAGCGACGAGAAAGAGAAAGAAGGAGGAGAAGAAGAAGGAGAAGAAGATCCGCGGCTCTCGGTCGAGAAGGTTTTTTTTGCCGATCCTGGGTCTTGGAAGTTCGAGGATCCATGAGCCCGGAGGAGGGAGGACGCGACGCGGGGACGGAGCGAGCGTGACCCCGGGCACCAGAGGAGCCCCGGCAGGAGGGATTTATGAGGACTCGAAGAAAGAAGGACGAGCAGAAAGAATGCAAGAGTCGAGGATCCGCAGCTGAGCTGAAGCGAGAAGATGATAGAAGACGCGCAGCCGCACGAGTGAGTCGCCGATCCTGCATCTTCTATAGGGGCTTGACAGGGGGGTCCAGGGGGTTCAGGGGCGTCCAGGAGCCCCCGGCGGCGCAGACCAGAGTCTGGCGAGAGAAAGAAGAGCAGAAAGAGGAGGAGAAGAAGGGGGGATGGAGGAGGAGGAGGAGGGGAAGCGTGGGTGGATCGGAAACATTTTCTGAAAGGATCTGAGCTCAGAGGCCCTGTTGCTGCACCGAGACTTAGGAAGTCCAGCAGCGAAGTTACACCTTTTTACACACACGCACACACACACACACACACACGCACACACTCTCGCTGCATCGATCGACGGGAATAGAAACGTGGTTCGATCGAAGGCCTTGTTGTTGTTTGAAGTCTCCTCAGGATACGACATATTTCCGACATATTTCCGATACATTTCCGATATATTTTCCGATAGATCCGCCATCGCGGTCTCGCTGCTCATTTGCATAGACGAGCCGCACTCCATTCATAAAACGCGGATCACATAGCGACGCGCAGTGACGGAGACATGTCGTGTGTGTGTGTGCGTGTGTGTGTGTGGATCTTGTGTCACAGGCCCGGGCGACATGTTCGTGGTGCGTTCACGGCCCTGTATGAAATGAACTCTGGTATACATTGAGTGACAGGTGCGGCTTTTTTTTTTGTTGTCCGATCACTATTAATAGCGTTATTATTATTATCGGCTTCTACCGCCGCGTCCATGTTGTGAGTCTGCTACACGCAGGGTCAGAGCGGGGGGGGGGGGGCAGTGACGCGCACTCATTCATAAAAGCCTCGAACCTTCAGGCGCTTCATTCATGGCGAGAGAACGTTGTGTCACTGGAGTCGCAGGAGAAAAAACAAATGGTCAAACGAGTGACGGATGACAACAGAACCAGACTTGTTTTTATTGCTATAGTTTGTTTTAAAGCTAATGCTAATGCATCACACAAAACGTGTGAGGGCCAAGAATGGTTCCTTGATGTCCTTTTACTTCCGCTCAAACTAAACGCATGAACGACATTATTGTAGCTTTAAAGTACTTTTATTTACCATTAACATGTCAGCATGGACTTGAAACAGAGCTATCTTCATTCTTCAGCAGATATGGACAAATTTCATTTTTTAGTAGAACAAAAAAAAGGCAGTTATTACTTGTAAAGTCTCTTTGCACTTAATGGATCTACTGACTCCTTCAAGAAAATCTTAACATGTTTTTATTTGTTCAGGCTTTTCCTTGGTTTTCTGGAACTCCTGTTGTGTTCTCAGTATTATCTTGATCTTTAAAGTATATACTTTATTAAATATTGTTTTGATTGTTTAAGCGCTTTGTGACCCTGGTCTGGAAAAGCGCTACATAAATAAAAATTACTTACTTACTTGTAAAAAGAAAGGTTGTTGAATAAGAAATTGTTTTAATATTACTGTAATATTTGATGATTATTTATCTCACAATGTCCACATGATCTGTTTTCGTCAGACCCCACGAGGGCCACATTAATATGAAGGGGCTGCAACTGCCCATGTATGTACTGTAGTATGTACTGCATCATTTTATTCATAATATATATGAAAGTTGGGTTTTGAGTGAATATGTTCGTGCAGATTCGATGTGAGACTCAGGGAGAAGTTGCGGATGGTATTATATTTGATCAAGAGCCACAAATGGCCCCTAAAAGCAAGATGAAAATACTGACTTGTTTATTTTTTTCGGAACAACTCCTAATGTTGAGGCTTTTATACAAGAGAGATGTTACATACACTGATATTTTGATGTATTTAAGTGTCTTTTTGGACGAAGATGAAGACAATACATGCGACTACATTAAAATGAACAAACATTTTTGTCTCTTAACTCTAAAAAGAAAAGATTAATCTGAAGATAATCCAACATGAGTCGACATGAGAGTAGAAAATGAGTTTGAATTTTGGGCGAACCATCACTTTTAAGATCTATTTTACTGAAACGCACAAAGATCCGCAGAGTCGGCGCCTGCAGAGGTCGTATTGATCGGACGAGCGAGGTCAGCACAGACACCGTATCGAACATGAGATGCT
Organism: Callionymus lyra; assembly: GCF_982586985.1. Classification (NCBI taxonomy): domain Eukaryota; kingdom Metazoa; phylum Chordata; class Actinopteri; order Syngnathiformes; family Callionymidae; genus Callionymus; species Callionymus lyra. The sequence goes on from NC_141828.1 coordinate 1,503,575, forward strand.
GTTTGACATTCAGCTCAAAGCGACGCGGCAGCGAAACACAAACCATCTCTGAACACAGCAGTCGATGTCGTGTCGGAACGTTACTCTCAATGTGTTCTTTATAGTGTTAGCATGAGGAGCTAGCCTGTGTTTGTTAGCATGTTAGCATAAATCCTCCCGTGTCCTTGACGTGTAGAACATGAAGTTTGTGTTTATCGTTCACTTCAGTTGCACTGAATGTCGTAGGTTTCTGTGGAGAAAATCATTGTTTATAATTATAATCTAATAGTATTTGGTGATGCTGTTTGTCAGCAATGTTACACAACTATTGCTCAGATAAGACTCACTATAATAAGGTTTTTTAGTTTTCTTTTGGTTACATGTAAAGGGACGGGTGTTTTGTAAATGTGTTTTTACGTACAAATATTTGTATTTGTATACTAATAACATACAAAATAAGACAATTAGATGATAGATGGATAGATATGCTTTATTAATCACACCACACTGCCTCAATGAGTTATTAACAGCCATAACTTGTACTACAAGTCTTTTCAAATTCAAAGTATGTATTTAAGAATTATCACCAGTACAACTTGAATGTGGAATCGTTTGCTTCTGTCTTCAGTCAAACATGTGGGTTCGTCACACTCGATTGGTCGGTTCTTCAGAAGCAAAAGTAAAATTGAAATGTTTCTGAAAGACACAAATACGTTTTACATCAAGAGCACAATTTTGATTTAAGCTTCCAGAAAAAGGCAATGCCATCAGAAAAATCTCCTGTTCCAGTGTTGTGCTCGAATACTAAACCAAATGGTTATTTGGAAGGAGTGAAGTAACGACCAGGTTTGTAGCCACTAAGTGTTACTCGTGATGTTACTGTCACTTTAATAATCCAGTCAAGGTCAATCTTTTCTTGACAGACTTCAGTCACTGACTGAACATCTTTTCAAGTCAGTTTGTGGTGGAACTTCTTAGGCGTTGATTTGTTCAACTTAGAACAAGATCAAAATAATTTAAACATGTGTCGTACTGATGGTTCAGCTGCGAATCACTGCCTGGTTTAAGATGTTGTTGAGTTGCATTGAGTTCTCAGTGTCATGGATGAAAGGAAAGAAACACCAAACATTGCATTAAAAATAAAGTTTCTGGATCATAATGTTGACTGGAACTGATCACATTTCTGCTTGTTTAAGTGATGCTTCACCCAAGAATGGTTCTCCCTCGTGTCGACCAAGTGTTGGGATCATTTTTTAAATAATCCTGGCAATTCTGTTGGTTTTTTTGGGAGTTTATAGAACTTAGTGAGGTGAAAAAAATCCTCCTTATCTTTATTTATCTTTCCAATATAGATGATTTCATGTCACGATCACGATAGGATGTGATATGTTGTGGAGATTTTAAAATGACAGCAATGGAACCAATAATACTATGTATTGATACCATTTCTTTACGGTGATTAAAGAAAACACTTCACTTTTAAGTACACAACTTCATTAAATAACAGCACAAACAATCAATCATTTTAAATTCAAAGATTGTTGATGCTTGTATTTGTTTTCTAAGGAATGTGTAAATATACAACACAACTGACTATTGCTGTATATATTAATGGTGGCGATTAAAGCAGAAGTTAAACTAAACTTGTCTTGTTAATGTGCAGATAATTAAACCTACAACTATTATCCATTCAATCAGTGGTGATGAACACTTCAAGTTAAAAAGGAGGAAACAATCTTTTCACTCGATCCGTGCAGTTTCAACTTTATTTGAATGTGGGTCAGAATTTCTTTGCCTTTCAAATATTCCTATGACTCTTGCTTCTGTTACTGTAAAGAAAAAGGTAAAATACATGCATCGTAACATTAAGTTAAAGATAAATGTAAAGTATTAAAAACATGCATGTTTAGTGTGTTTGTTTTACGGTTCGCAAGTGATATTAATCTGAAATTCAATCACTTTGAACTCTTCAAACAGGTCAGGAAGTGTTTGGCGAAGTGTTTCCTCTTTCGGTTTTCAAACTTCAGTTTCGTGTTTGCAGGTTTTAAGGGTTAATCATTTAATAATTAATCCACAATGTCCACCTCTTATCTAAAGTATCAATAAGGCCACGTCTTATCTTTTAACCCTTAAATAGTCATTGTTGTCGTCAACAAACAGACTTGTGTATCTGCTACTGACTGAAGTGAGCTGTATTTTTGCATGATTGTACTGATGGTACCGTGTAGGTTCTTGTGAAAACACACTGGCCTACACTGGGAAAATTAGCCTGAATTTATAAAATAGAAAACTAGAAACTATGGATGAGAAACGACGCGCTAGACGTCCATCTATCGTGTCTACGATATAAATCGTCACATCGATCATCACTGGTAGAAATGCATGGCCATGTGAAGGTTATTTTTCTTTATCCAGAAAGATACACCAAAACATCCAAATACCTCATTACTCTGTAATGTCTCAGACATTAGGAATTGTGAAGCTCGTTTGTAGAGGAAGTTCTTTGTGTGTCCCAGGAGTATCGGGAACATTGCAGTTCGGAGGTATTAGATGTTTTTCGGACGAAGAAAAGTGATCCTGTTCACGACTCTGTCAACGACTTCTGCTGCTAATACATTTTCAAATACAGTTGTCCAACGAGCTAACATGGCAACACAACGGTTTCTTAACGGTTAAAAGTATCAATTTAATGTAGTCATTTAGGGTAAAGTTTTGGGGTAACCTCCCAAGAGTGCGACAACCGAGGGAAGAAGGAAAGGAAGCGAGACACACAATTCCTGCTCGAGTACAACAGTCTCGATAAATCTAGGTTTGAAACACTAGTGTGCGACCAGAATGTGTGTAGTCATGTGAGTGTGTTTCAAAATACATGTATGCAGGTCAGATAAGTAACTCGGTTAGAAGAAAAAATGGGTGCAAAAAATATGAAATGACTTCACATACTTGACTAAATGTATATTATGAGGACGCTCACACACACACACACACACACACACCACAAATGTGCCATGGCATTCTACCCCTGACACACATCCACACACACATCATGTGGAACCGATCCTTGTTAACAGTGTTTCCTGTGTTTTACTCGTCCGACCGGATCCTTTATATAATAGAGCTGTTTACATCTGAGCAGCAACAATGGAGCCTGATTGTTTGCTTGTTTATTCCCATCTTCTCCTTTTTTTCAACTAATCTCTGCTCATCAGCTGACTCGGATGACCAAGATTATAATAGCTTGCATTTTCACTCTCGCTCTCTCTCTCCGGCTCGTTACACGGTTCTTCTCCGTGGACCGGAGTGAGCCGTCGACCCATGACACCCCCCCAACACTTCGGCCATCTTGAATTAACATAACGTATCACATGTGCTGGTGTAGGTTTGAGCTGCTGCACGATCACTTGTCTTATCTCGTTATCAATCGAACATCGATACGTCTCTTCAATATACTGCTCCGTGAACAACACTTAACATAAATGTATACGGTTTATATAACGGGACACGTTTATGATCATGAACTTTATGAATCTAAAAAAGACTTGTTTATTAGGGTGAACGAGACTCAACTAAGTCAATAAAATACATTTATTTTGCTAATCACACGATCACAAAACAGATGCACGTGAATGTATATATATATATATATATATACCGTATTTTCCGGACTATAAATCGCTCCGGAGTACAAGTCGCTCCAGCCATAAAATGCATAATAAAGAAAGAAATATATATATATATAAGTCGCATTTTTGGGGGAAATTGATTTGATAAAATCCAACACAAGAACAGACATGTGATCTTGAAAGACAATTTAAAATAAAACTAGAGGCAACAACAGAATAATGTTACGTTACATGAACTGAACCTGGTATGTTAACATAACATATGAAGAGTTATTCAGAGAACTATAGCATCAATAACTAACTAGTTTACCAAACCATCCGTGTAACTCCAAATAACTCTTCATCCTCGTGTCACTTTTAAACAACTAACTAACTCCGGAGGTAGAAGATGCTTCCTCTTCTACGTGGAAATGATCAACACAGGCCTAGTATTACTCAATGCCTCGACCTCAATCTTGCTCACTGGATTAACCTGTAGTTACCAAAACCTGCCACTAACTATAGACGCACTAACTAGTTTTGTCTAATAATCTCCTCAAACGGTCATTATATGCACGTGAAACCACAAGTGACACCAGGAACTGTTGCTCATCTCCAAGAACTAGATGGAAACCCTGAGAGAAGAGTTGTGTCGTGTCGGTTCTGAGCTCAAGAGCGCCACCTATGGGTCGTGCAATAATGGCAGGAGCAGTATAGATCCGTTGAACAGTCGGTCACTACACATTACTCTCGTCGGTCACTACATATTACTCTCGTCAGTCACTACATATTACTGTCGTCGGTCACTACACATTACTCTCGTCGATCACTACATATTACTCTCGTCGGTCACTACACATTACTCTCGTCGATCACTACACATTACTCTCGTCGGTCACTACACATTACTCTCGTCGGTCACTACACATTACTCTCGTCGGTCACTACACATTACTCTCGTCGGTCACTACACATTACTCTCGTCGGTCACTACACATTACTCTCGTCGGTCACTACACATTACTCTCGTCGGTCACTACACATTACTCTCGTCGATCACTACACATTACTCTCGTCGATCACTACACATTACTCTCGTCGGTCACTACACATTACTCTCGTCGATCACTACACATTACTCTCGTCGATCACTACACATTACTCTCGTCGGTCACTACACATTACTCTCGTCGGTCACTACACATTACTCTCGTCGGTCACTACACATTACTCTCGTCGGTCACTACACATTACTCTCGTCGGTCACTACACATTACTCTCGTCGGTCACTACACATTACTCTCGTCGGTCACTACACATTACTCTCGTCGGTCACTACACATTACTCTCGTCGGTCACTACATATTACTCTCGTCGGTCACTACACATTACTCTCGTCGGTCACTACACATTACTCTCGTCTGTCACTACACATTACTGTCGTCGGTCACTACACATTACTCTCGTCGATCACTACACATTACTCTCGTCGGTCACTACACATTACTCTCGTCGGTCACTACACATTACTCTCGTCGATCACTACACATTACTCTCGTCGGTCACTACACATTACTCTCGTCGGTCACTACACATTACTCTCGTCGATCACTACACATTACTCTCGTCGGTCACTACACATTACTCTCGTCGGTCACTACACATTACTCTCGTCGGTCACTACACATTACTCTCGTCGATCACTACACATTACTCTCGTCGGTCACTACACATTACTCTCGTCGATCACTACACATTACTCTCGTCGGTCACTACACATTACTCTCGTCGGTCACTACACATTACTCTCGTCGGTCACTACACATTACTCTCGTCGGTCACTACACATTACTCTCGTCGGTCACTACACATTACTCTCGTCGGTCACTACACATTACTCTCGTCGGTCACTACACATTACTCTCGTCGGTCACTACACATTACTCTCGTCGGTCACTACATATTACTCTCGTCGGTCACTACACATTACTCTCGTCGGTCACTACACATTACTCTCGTCTGTCACTACACATTACTGTCGTCGGTCACTACACATTACTCTCGTCGATCACTACACATTACTCTCGTCGGTCACTACACATTACTCTCGTCGGTCACTACACATTACTCTCGTCGATCACTACACATTACTCTCGTCGGTCACTACACATTACTCTCGTCGGTCACTACACATTACTCTCGTCGATCACTACACATTACTCTCGTCGGTCACTACACATTACTCTCGTCGGTCACTACACATTACTCTCGTCGGTCACTACACATTACTCTCGTCGATCACTACACATTACTCTCGTCGGTCACTACACATTACTCTCGTCGGTCACTACACATTACTCTCGTCGATCACTACACATTACTCTCGTCGGTCACTACACATTACTCTCGTCGGTCACTACACATTACTCTCGTCGGTCACTACACATTACTCTCGTCGGTCACTACACATTACTCTCGTCGATCACTACACATTACTCTCGTCGGTCACTACACATTACTCTCGTCGGTCACTACACATTACTCTCGTCGGTCACTACACACAGATTGCTTTCATCTGAGCAACTGTGTTGACAAAGTGTAAGAGGATATGAAAACTTATTACAGCTCTTTGTTGGATTTTCACTAAGAGGTTTAGAACCGATCAGCTTAATTTAAGCAGTTTCTGAATTTGACTTGAGGGGTCGAAGGTTAACCTCCGGAAAGTTAGTTACTCACTCACTAGACTAACTTGTCGCTTTTATGTATTTATTGTCTTCGCCATGTTTTGAATCGAGATGAAATGTGTACTAGATATACTGCACTTGGTGTGAAAATTGGCTATTTAAAGTATATCAACATACTGGGGCAACGGTACAATGTACTGTGATAGTGTAGTTACAAGGATATATGTGTAGTATTGTCCAGTACTTGACTCTGGTGTTGTGATAGTGTAGTAACAAGTATATATGTGTAGTATTGTCCAGTACTTGACTCTGGTGTTGTGATAGTGTAGTAACAAGTATATATGTGTAGTATTGTCCAGTACTTGACTATGGTGTTGTGATAGTGTAGCAACAAGTATATATGTGTAGTATTGTCCAGTACTTGACTATGGTGTTGTGATAGTGTAGTAACAAGTATATATGTGTAGTATTGTCCAGTACTTGACTATGGTGTTGTGATAGTGTAGTAACAAGTATATATGTGTAGTATTGTCCAGTACTTGACTCTGGTGTTGTGATAGTGTAGTAACAAGTACATATGTGTAGTATTGTCCAGTACTTGACTCTGGTGTTGTGATAGTGTAGTAACGAGTACATATGTGTAGTATTATCTAGTACAATATCGTTAAAAATAACATTGCAATGTTTTAAGAGTACAAGAAAAAAAACAGGCGAAAGTATTTCCAACATTTAGCATCTCTAGCTAAACCTGGCGAGGTCTTTGAACGCAGCGTCTCTGTTAGTCAAGAACTTTTTTTGTGAAAATTGAAAGTGTGTTTTCTGCATATTATATACATCATAGAGTGTAGTTGGACGTGATGGAAAATGATCTTATTTCTAATCACTTGTATTGTTGTTGACGTCCGATGTGTGTGACGGTGAAGACGATGGCCTTGAGTGACGTCTTTTCATATCTGTTCTCCTGACTGAACGAACGCTTGTGTAGTTGTTGTGATGTGACGTAAAACGACAACTTGACATGTCATCGTTTCACAAAGAGTTCAGAGAGAAAACTGTAAATCTCTGCTGGTTCTCAGTGGAATCACAGTGAAAACATCATCGTTTAAAGTCAGTTTATCTTACATGAAGAAAACTTGAATGTAGTTCTCAAAACAAAACACATCAACAGAGACGAAAGAATCTTCTTTATCTTTATCTATCTTTCCAACATAGATGATTTCTTGTCACGATAACGATATGATGCGGTTTGTTGTGGTGATTTTAAAATGACAGTGGAACCAACTATGTTTTGATACCAATTATTATTACTATGATTAAAGAAGATGCTTCACTTTTAAGTGAATCTAACATGAACTTGAATGTAGTTCTCAAAATAAAACTAGAAATGGATGGCAGTACATGACAGTACATGTCAGGGCTCTCTGTGATTGGTCAGCACGTGTAGTATTGTGGAGTACTTGACTCTGGTGTTGTGATAGTGTAGTAACAAGTATATATGTGTAGTATTGTCCAGTACTTGACTCTGGTGTTGTGATAGTGTAGTAACAAGTATATATGTGTAGTATTGTGGAGTACTTGACTCTGGTGTTGTGATAGTGTAGTAACAAGTATATATGTGTAGTATTGTGGAGTACTTGACTCTGGTGTTGTGATAGTGTAGTAACAAGTATATATGTGTAGTATTGTCCAGTACTTGACTCTGGTGTTGTGATAGTGTAGTAACAAGTATATATTTGTAGTATTGTCCAGTACTTGACTCTGGTGTTGTGATCGTGTAGTAACAAGTATATATGTGTAGTATTGTCCAGTACTTGACTCTGGTGTTGTGATAGTGTAGTAACAAGTATATATGTGTAGTATTGTGGAGTACTTGACTCTGGTGTTGTGATAGTGTAGTAACAAGTATATATGTGTAGTATTGTGGAGTACTTGACTCTGGTGTTGTGATAGTGTAGTAACAAGTATATATGTGTAGTATTGTGGAGTACTTGACTCTGGTGTTGTGATAGTGTAGTAACAAGTATATATGTGTAGTATTGTCCAGTACTTGACTCTGGTGCTGTGATAGTGTAGTAACAAGTATATATGTGTAGTATTGTCCAGTACTTGACTCTGGTGCTGTGATAGTGTAGTAACAAGTATATATGTGTAGTATTGTCCAGTACTTGACTCTGGTGCTGTGATAGTGTAGTAACAAGTATATATGTGTAGTATTGTCCAGTACTTGACTCTGGTGCTGTGATAGTGTAGTAACAAGTATATATGTGTAGTATTGTGGAGTACTTGACTCTGGTGTTGTGACAGTGTAGTAACAAGTATATATGTGTAGTATTGTGGAGTACTTGACTCTGGTGTTGTGATAGTGTAGTAACAAGTATATATGTGTAGTATTGTGGAGTACTTGACTCTGGTGTTGTGATAGTGTAGTAACAAGTATATATGTATATTCTCTCTGTGATTGGTCAGCACGATCGTAGGCCAGTGATCTGTCGTGTGTATCCCTGACCCCTGGAATGACGCGCTGGCTCTCGCTCTCGCCGCCGACCTCTGTCTGGTGGCGTCCGGACATGTGAGCGTTCCATAGAAGTGCAGCTGATTGGCAGGAAGCCGATGGAACTCCCCCCGCGGAGCCTCACACGTCAATAGTTGTGAATGAACTGGATTCACCTCCCAGTCAGATCCCAGTCAGATCCGCTCGCTCCGGCTCAACGGACCACATTCCCCGTGATAGAAAGTCTGAGCAAAACCATGACAGACTCGAGGGTCGTGACGACCGGACGTGTGTGTCATTGATTTGTGTGGTTCATGTGTTGCCTTTTGTTTCATGTGTTCGCATATCAACGTTGATAATGGATGAGGAAGTCATGCTGTTGACGACTTCCTGGTCACGGCGTGCCGAGGTGAAGTGTGAGGCGTGTGTGTTGGGTTAGTTTGGGTTAGTTTGGGTTAGTTTGGGTTAGTTTGGGTTAGTTTAGGTGAGGTGAGGTGAGGTTAGGTTAGGTTAGGGTAGGGTAGGTTAGGTTAGGTTAGGTTAGATTAGGTTTGATTAGGTTAGGTTAGGTTAGATTAGATTAGATTCGGTTAGGTTAGATTAGATTAGGTTAGGTTAGATTAGATTAGGTTAGATTAGGTTAGGTTAGATTAGATTAGGTTAGGTTAGGTTAGGTTAGATTAGGTTAGGTTAGATTAGATTAGATTAGGTTAGGTTAGATTAGGTTAGGTTAGGTTAGATTAGGTTAGGTTAGATTAGGTTAGGTTAGATTAGATTAGATTAGGTTAGATTAGATTAGGTTAGGTTAGATTAGATTAGGTTAGGTTAGGTTAGATTAGGTTAGGTTAGATTAGATTAGGTTAGGTTAGATTAGGTTAGGTTAGGTTAGATTAGGTTAGGTTAGATTAGATTAGGTTAGGTGAGGTTAGATTAGGTTAGGTTAGATTAGATTAGGTTAGATTATATTAGGTTAGGTTAGGTTAGGTTAGATTAGATTAGGTTAGGTTAGGTTAGATTAGGTTAGGTTAGGTTAGATTAGGTTAGGTTAGATTAGGTTAGGTTAGGGTAGGTAGAAGTTTATTGAAATTGTTTTTCATATTAGACGCAGCAATACAGACGATTATTCATAAAAATAAAAAACAGAACAAGAACAAAGGGAAATAAAAAGAAAGAACAAGATGACACGATCTTAGTCTAAAGATAAAGAACGTGTCTGTGGGTTTGTGTGTGTGTGTGGCTTGTGTGTGTGTGTGTGTGTGTGTGTGTGTGTGTGTGTGTGTGTGTGTGTGTGTGTGTGTGTGTGTGTGTGTGTGTGTGTGTGTGTGTGTGTGTGTGTGTGTGTGTGTGTGTTTGTTGATTAGGCCGAGGTGCGGCACAGTCATGCCTTGTCAGAGGAAGCAGCTCCGCCCTTATCACACACGGCTGCTCGTGTTATCAGACGTGAGTAGATACCAGACCTGATAAGAAGCAGCTTCTCTGTCTTTACTGACAAATATTCTCACAGAAACACACTTAGTTACCATCAGCCCGCCCTGGTCAAGCACACACACAACTAGTATTACTAGTAGAACTAAATCAACTGTGTGTGTGTGTGTGTGTGTGTGTGTGTGTGTGTGTGTGTGTGTGTGTGTGTGTGTGTGTGTGTGTGTGTGTGTGTGTGTGTGTGTGTGTGTGTGTGTAAAATGTAACACTTGTGTCGGTCTATGAATTCATCATCAGGATGTAGGTCCAGTCGACCTGTCATGACCTTCAATTCAGCTCCGACCTTGTGAGCCTTGAGCGAATCGAGAGATTAAGAAAATAACACTTTCTTACACATCTTGTTAATAAGTTACACACTTGTTTTTAACACAACTACACACAAGACACGTGAACTTCTTCTTCGTCTTCGTCCAGTTCAAGATCTGAGCAGTCGAGGAGCAACAGTTCATCAAATCTGTATCCAATCATGTCATTTGTAAAACAAAGCTACACCTCGGTAAAGAATAATGAATGAATGAATGAATAAAGAAAGGTAAAGGAGAATGAATAAAGAAAGGTAAAAAAGAGTGAATGAATGAATAAAAAAGGTGAAGAAGAATAAGGAATGAATAAAGAAAGGTAAAGAAGAACGAATTAATGAATAAAGAAAGGTAGAGAAGAATGAATGAATGAATGAATAAAGAAGAAGGAATGAATGAATGAATAAAGAAAGGTAAAGAAGAATGAATAAAGAAAGGTAAAGAAGAGTGAATGAATGAATAAAAAAGGTGAAGAAGAATAAGGAATGAATAAAGAAAGGTAAAGAAGAACGAATGAATGAATAAAGAAAGGTAAAGAAGAATGAATGAATGAATAAAGAAGAAGGAATGAATGAATGAATAAAGAAAGGTAAAGAAGATGAATGAATGAGTAAAGAAAGGTAAAGAAGAATAAATGAATAAATGAATAAAGAAAGGTAAAGAAGATGAATAAAGAAAGAAAGGTAAAGAAGAATAAATGAATGAATAAAGAAAGGTAAAGACGAATGAATGAATGAAGGTAAAGAAGAATGAATGAAGAAAGGTAAAGAAGAATGAATGAATAAAGAAAGGTAAAGAAGAATGAATGAATAAAGAAAGAGAATAATGAATGAATAAAGAAAGGATAAGAAGAATGAATGAATGAATAAAGAAAGGTAAAGAAGATGAATAAATGAATGAATAAAGAAAGAAAGGTAAAGAAGAATAAATGAATGAATAAAGAAAGGTAAAGACGAATGAATGAATGAAGGTAAAGAAGAATGAATGAAGAAAGGTAAAGAAGAATGAATGAATAAAGAAAGGTAAAGAAGAATGAATGAATAAAGAAAGAGAATAATGAATGAATGAAGAAAGGATAAGAAGAATGAATGAATGAATAAAGAAAGGTAAAGAAGAATGAATGAATAAAGAAAGAGAAGAATGAATGAATAAAGAAAGAGAATAATGAATGAATAAAGAAAGGATAAGAAGAATGAATGAATGAATAAAGAAAGAGAAGAATGAATGAATAAAGAAAGAATGAATAAAGAAAGAGAAGAATGAACGTGTGGTTCTGACAAACTGTTGTAATATGAAGTGAAAGTTGGATCTCATGAGTCGTCGTGAGTCACGTCGTTCAACATTCGTCTCGTAGAAACAAAAACTCTTGACCACGACCTGCTGTTGCGTAACAGGGTGAGCGGCTGTGAGTGTGGCGAACACACCCTCAACTTTTGACCTGGAACCTGATGGATCCATTAAACCAGGAAGTGAGTCGTTAAATCAACAAGGTACGAAGCCGTACTTGATGTTCCCTTGTAAAAAACAAGATAGTGTTTGACACTAAACACATATTTCACATTGAGATTGATTCTTCAAACATCAGGGTTTGTCACTGCGCGTCATCAATGGTCACCACCTCCAAGGTACTCGTTGTATAAACAAAGTGGGCTTGATTACAGCTGAAGCCATTTTTACATCATAATGGACTCTCGTAACCTCTAGTTCGCCCAGATTTGCAAGAACGAAATTTGGCACGATTGTAAAAAAGATTTGTTATGATGTTACTTTTGTTAGCGTGTTCTCTTGCTCGACTACTACTAAAACAAATACAATTTTCGGATTTTTGCTCAGGCAACTGTGTACATGTGTCACTCAATGTCATCACATTTAAAAATAGAAATCGAATTATATGGATAAAATATATATATTTAAATATTATAGTTTTAAAGAAAAGCAGAAGTTAATATGTGTCAACAAAACTGACTGTAAAGGTATTTAGTGTAAATATATATAGTTCATTATAATGTACTTTTAACGGATTGTTGCTAATTTGAACTACTTTGTTAGATATCTTTGTAAGTAAAAAAAACAACTAAATAACTCAAGTTGTGTTACTCTATACACATCACTAAGGTTGTGTTACTCTACACACATCACTAAGGTTGTGTTACTCTACACACATCACTCAAGTTGTGTTACTCTACACTCATCACTCAAGTTGTGTTACTCTACACTCATCACTCAAGTTGTGTTACTCTACACTCATCACTCAAGTTGTGTTACTCTACACACATCACTCAAGTTGTGTTACTCTACACACATCACTAAAGCTGTGTTACTCTACACACATCACTAAGGTTGTGTTACTCTACACTCATCACTCAAGTTGTGTTACTCTACACACATCACTCAAGTTGTGTTACTCTACACACATCACTAAAGATGTGTTACTCTACACACACCACTAAGGTTGTGTTACTCTACACACATCACTAAGGTTGTGTTACTCTACACACATCACTCAAGTTGTGTTACTCTACACTCATCACTCAAGTTGTGTTACTCTACACACATCACTAAAGCTGTGTTACTCTACACACATCACTCAAGTTGTGTTACTCTACACACATCACTAAGGTTGTGTTACTCTACACACATCACTAAGGTTGTGTTACTCTACACACATCACTAAAGCTGTGTTACTCTACACACATCACTAAGGTTGTGTTACTCTACACACATCACTCAAGTTGTGTTACTCTACACACATCACTCAAGTTGTGTTACTCTACACTCATCACTCAAGTTGTGTTACTCTACACTCATCACTCAAGTTGTGTTACTCTACACACATCACTAAAGATGTGTTACTCTACACACATCACTAAGGTTGTGTTACTCTACACACATCACTAAGGTTGTGTTACTCTACACACATCACTAAAGTTGTGTTACTCTACACACATCACTAAGGTTGTGTTACTCTACACACATCACTAAGGTTGTGTTACTCTACACACATCACTCAAGTTGTGTTACTCTACACTCATCACTCAAGTTGTGTTACTCTACACACATCACTAAAGTTGTGTTACTCTACACACATCACTAAGGTTGTGTTACTCTACACACATCACTAAAGTTGTGTTACTCTACACACATCACTCAAGTTGTGTTACTCTACACACATCACTAAGGTTGTGTTACTCTACACACATCACTAAAGTTGTGTTACTCTACACACATCACTAAGGTTGTGTTACTCTACACACATCACTAAAGTTGTGTTACTCTACACACATCACTAAAGTTGTGTTACTCTACACACATCACTAAAGTTGTGTTACTCTACACACATCACTAAAGTTGTGTTACTCTACACTCGTCATAAATCATCGTTTAAATGG
>NC_141828.1:1677500-1737500 GCF_982586985.1 Callionymus lyra
GATGGATCCGGAACATGTGTCGCTTCTCAACATCTGGAGCTTCATCTGTGCGAACGGTTACGTAACGTCAGCTCCTGTTGAAACAAATCTCTGACATCAGGCGAACACTCCCGTCAGGCCCGTCAGGCCCGTCCGGCCCGTCCGGCCCGTCCAGAACCTCTCAGAACCTCTCAGAACCTCTCAGAACCTCTCGGCTCCACAAAAGGCTTTTGTTCTGTTGGGCTTGTGCAACATTAAGATGATGAGTCACAACTCATTAGTTCACAGTTTCCAGAGATGTTTGAGCAGGAGCTTCCATGTTGTCTCACAAGAACCCGTTTGTGTTGAGGTGCTGGTCCCGCAGATGTCGGGTCAGACTGACCCTTCACCCGCCGCACCTCGTTTCCCGCCCGTGGTTTCTGTGGAGTCTATGTTTGAGGTGCAAACCTTCATCATCATCTTCTCTCTGTCTCCAGGCCATAAGCAACAAAGACCAGCACAGCATCTCCTACACGTTGTCTCGGGTCCAGACGGTGGTGGTGGAGTACATGCACGACTCCAGCACCGACATGTTCCAGGTTCGTCGTCACGTCACGTCCTGAAGGTTCTGCAGCAAACGTGTTGATCTGAGAGACTCTTCAGTTGATCTTCATCAGTTTGTTTGTGCAAAACTTCTTGTACTTCGTTTTTTCTGGAGATTAAATCTTGTTGACCATAACCACACCCACTCTGCTGGGATGGGTGGAGGTTTGTCCAGGCGTGTCATCCACCCTGGAAGTCTCCAGCTCCAGGGGACTCGTTGTATAAATAAAGCGGAGCATGAATACGAGGAGTGAAGCCATTATTACTTCATAATGGACTCTCGTAACCTCTCGTTCGCCAAGATTTCAGAGCAACTTTATAAAGTAATAAGTGTAAAACATGGTCGCGATCTATCCATCCATCCATCCATCCATCCATCCATCCATCCATCCATCCATCCATCCATCCATCCATCCATCCATCCATCCATCCATCCATCTCTCCCTCCCTCCCTCCCTCCCTCCCTCCCTCCCTCCCTCCCTCCCTCCCTCCCTCCCTCCATCTCTCCATCCATCCATCCATCTCTCCCTCCCTCCCTCCCTCCCTCCCTCCCTCCCTCCCTCCCTCCCTCCCTCCCTCCCTCCCTCCATCCATACATCCATCCATCCATCCATCCATCCATCCATCCAACATTTATAATTATTTTGTTTATTACATTCATTTATTATGTTTGTGTTGATTCTGAACTTGAGTTTTCAAGATATTTGATAAAATTGACTAAAAAGTGATTTATTTGCACATTTATTCAATTTGTCGACATTAAAATTCTCGTTAAAGGATAAAACGAAACGTGACGATGAGTGACATCCATGACACTAGTTTGTTCTTCTTCTAACTCAGTCCACCATCTTCTCCCTCAGATCGGGAGGTCGACAGAAAGTCCGATCGACTTCGTGGTGACGGACACGGTGGCAGGAAGTCAGAGCAACACCGACACCCAGTCCGTCCAGAGCACCATCTCCCGCTTCGCCTGCCGCATCATATGCCAGCGCACGCCGCCTTACACCACCCGCATCTACGCCGCCGGGTTCGACCCGTCCAAGAACATCTTCCTCGGGGTGAGCGTTCAGGAAGCTAACCTGTGGAAGCTAACCTGTGGAAGCTAACATGTAGTAGCTAACATGTGGAAGCTAACATGTAGAAGCTAACATGTGGAAGTTAACATGTGGAAGCTAACATCTGGAAGCTAACTGATGTGGAAGCTAACTATTGTGAAAGCTAACTGTTGTAAAAGCTAACTGTTGTAAAAGCTAACTATAGTGGAAGCTAACTGTTGTGAAAGCTAACTGTTGTGGAAGCTAACTGTTGTGGAAGCGAACATCTGAAAGCTAGCTGTTGCGGAAGCTAACATGTCGAAGTTAACATGTGGAAGCTAACTGTTGTGAAAGCTAACTGTTGTGAAAGCTTACCCTAGTGGAAGCTAACTGTTGTGGAAGCTAACATCTGGAAGCTAACTGTTGTGGAAGCTAACATCTGGAAGCTAACTGTTGTGGAAACTAACTTGTGGAAGCTAACATGTGGAATATAACTGTTGTGGAAGCTAATATCTGGAAGCTAACTGTTGTGGAAACTAACTTGTGGAAGCTAACATGTGGAATATAACTGTTGTGGAAACTAACTTGTGGAAGTTAACTGTTGTGGAAGCTAACATGTGGAAGTTAACTGTTGTGGAAGCTAACTGTTGTGGAAGCTAACATGTAGAAGCTAACATGTGGAAGCTAACTGTTGTGGAAGCTAACATGTAGAAGCTAACATGTGGAAGGTAACTGTTGTGGAAACTAACATGTGGACGCTAACTGTTGTGGAAGCTAAGATGTAGACGCTAACATGTGGAAGCCAACTGTTGTGGAAGCTAACTGATGTAGAAGCTAAGATATGGAAGCTAACATATGGAAGCTAACACGTGGAAGCTAACATATGGAAGCTAACTGTTGTGGAAGCTAACATGTAGCATATGTGGCTGTTTTGTCAGAGCAGGAAGAAAATAATTCAACATTTTTAAATGACTTGACATCAACTTCATTAAAAATGTTAAAACTTTTGTTATTTTATTGATATTGATTTTTGAATTCAATAATTTCTTGTGTTTATTTATTTAATAATATTGAACAAATGTAAATAAAACTCAACAACACAGATCAGATGAATTTACACTTTGTTTGTTCTTCAGGAAAAAGCCGCGAAATGGAAAACGTCGGACGGACAAATGGACGGTTTGACGACCAACGGGGTTCTGGTGATGCACCCTCGTAACGGCTTCACACAAGACTCCAAGCCCGGCGTCTGGAGGGAGATCTCGTTGTGCGGCAACGTGTTCACGCTCAGAGAGACGCGCTCGGCGCAGCAGCGAGGGAAGATGGTAGGAACCACTTCCTGTCTCCCATCACAGGCTTTCAATTGACTTCCTGTCTCCCAGCCAATCACAGGCTTCCAATTAACTTCCTGTCTCCCAGCCAATCACAGGCTTCCAATTAACTTCCTGTCTCCCAGCCAATCACAGGCTTCCAATTAACTTCCTGTCTCCCAGCCAATCACAGGCTTCCAATTAACTTCCTGTCTCCCAGCCAATCACAGGCTTCCAATTAACTTCCTGTCTCCCAGCCAATAACAGGCTTTCAATTAACTTTATTAGTTTTGACGACGAGGACGTTCACTTATGAGAACAAATTTAAGATCATTAGCTTCAGTTCGTCTCTGAAGAGAGTGATTGACAGCTTTCAATCATTATTATTATTTCAATCATGTCAGATTTGTTTTCTTCTAAATACTTCAATGTTTTATTTCAACTTCATGATTCTTGAGCTGAAACATACGTGAGATCGTAATGTTTTATAAACATTCAAATCTATCAAAAAAATCTCCTCCCACAGTACATAGACATACATATTTAAATAATGATATTATTTGTGTTAATGTCCAGAAAAAGATTGATTATTTAAAAACTGACATTGAACTATTTCTTCATTTGTTTTCTGATGATTTTGATACAAAAATGTAAATACAAGTTTTTAATTAATCATTTTAAAACATATTATTTCAATTAAATGCAAAGAGAATAAGTGAAGAGGAGTTTAAACACAATAATCCCTGAAGTTTGTTATTATTTCCATCAATAATCCGTTTTTTTAGTCCAACTTTCCTGTTTCTCTCGGAACTAAACCTGTTGTTGTGAACAGTAACACCGCCCTCTAGTGTTGTAGAGCAGAACTGCTTCAACAACACTTGTTGAACTAAACGAAGTAAAAAAGGTTTGTAAAAATATTTTTAGATAAAGTTTAGAGAATTGTTTTTTATGTGATATGAAGAATTCAATGAAAATATGTTTAGCAATGTTTAGAAACAATAATTAGATTTATAAGATTTTTTTTAAAGTTAAAATCCCATGATTCATATAAATTCTTCTAAATATCTTTAACTTTTTAGCTTTTTATTCTGTAATTTTTTTGTAAAAAAAACAAATATTTAGTGCAGCCTGTTGGGCAGCATTATGTCAATCAAACTGACATGTCCATCAAAAGTAAAAGACTTGATTATTTCATAATAACTTTATTTACTTTAATAAAGTTTTTTAAGAAAATTAAAATCTACGTCAAAAAGTTTTTCTTTCTCGATCTTTTAATTAAACTTTATTAGATTTTAGGACAGTTTTGACTTCAGGTGTAAAGTTAACAGAATGTATTTGTTTCTTATTTGACATATTTTATAAAAACATTTGGTTTGACTTGAAAGAACAAACTTTCTGATCAGATTTAGTTCAGATTATTTCTTCCAAACTTGCAAAACGTGCTGCCAGCAGGTGGCGCTAGTGTTCCTACAGCTGCTTGAAATCATCGTTAAATAGTAGTAGAAGAAGAAGCTGTCGCGTCATTTCCTGTTAGTGTGTAGCAGCAGAGTTTGATTTGAGACCTACTATCTGTGGAGAATTAGTTACTAGTTAGTACGTACACTATCCTGATGATACTAACTTCTAGTATACTAAGAGAAGTATGTTTGAGACATACTATCTGTGGAGAATTAGTTACTAGTTAGTACGTACACTATCCTGATGATACTAACTTCTAGTATACTAAGAGATATATGTTTGAGACATACTATCTGTGGAGAATTAGTTACTAGTTAGTACGTACACTATCCTGATGATACTAACTTCTAGTGTACTAAGAGAAGTATGTTTGAAACATACTATCTGTGGAGGATTAGTTACTAGTTAGTACGTACACTATCCTGATGATACTAACTTCTAGTATACTAAGAGAAGTTTGTTTGAGACATACTATCTGTGGAGGATTAGTTACTAGTTAGTACGTACACTATCCTGATGATACTAACTTCTAGTATACTAAGAGAAGTTTGTTTGAGACATACTATCTGTGGAGGATTAGTTACTAGTTAGTACGTACACTATCCTGATGATACTAACTTCTAGTGTACTAAGAGAAGTATGTTTGAAACATACTATCTGTGGAGGATTAGTTACTAGTTAGTACGTACACTATCCTGATGATACTAACTTCTAGTATACTAAGAGAAGTTTGTTTGAGACATACTATCTGTGGAGGATTAGTTACTAGTTAGTACGTACACTATCCTGATGCATACTAACTTCTAGTATACTAAGAGAAGTATGTTTGAGACATACTATCTGTGGAGGATTAGTTACTAGTTAGTACGTACACTATCCTGATGCATACTAACTTCTAGTATACTAAGAGAAGTATGTTTGAGACATACTATCTGTGGAGGATTAGTTACTAGTTAGTACGTACACTATCCTGATGCATACTAACTTCTAGTATACTAAGAGAAGTATGTTTGAGACATACTATCTGTGGAGGATTAGTTACTAGTTAGTACGTACACTATCCTGATGCATACTAACTTCTAGTATACTAAGAGAAGTATGTTTGAGACATACTATCTGTGGAGGATTAGTTACTAGTTAGTACGTACACTATCCTGATGCATACTAACTTCTAGTATACTAAGAGAAGTATGTTTGAGACATACTATCTGTGGAGGATTAGTTACTAGTTAGTACGTACACTATCCTGATGATACTAACTTCTAGTATACTAAGAGAAGTATGTTTGAGACATACTATCTGTGGAGGATTAGTTACTAGTTAGTACGTACACTATCCTGATGCATACTAACTTCTAGTATACTAAGAGAAGTATGTTTGAGACATACTATCTGTGGAGGATTAGTTACTAGTTAGTACGTACACTATCCTGATGATACTAACTTCTAGTATACTAAGAGAAGTATGTTTGAGACATACTATCTGTGGAGGATTAGTTACTAGTTAGTACGTACACTATCCTGATGATACTAACTTCTAGTATACTAAGAGAAGTATGTTTGAGACATAATATCTGTGGAGGATTAGTTACTAGTTAGTACGTACACTATCCTGATGATACTAACTTCTAGTATACTAAGAGAAGTATGTTTGAGACATACTATCTGTGGAGGATTAGTTACTAGTTAGTACGTACACTATCCTGATGATACTAACTTCTAGTATACTAAGAGAAGTATGTTTGAGACATACTATCTGTGGAGGATTAGTTACTAGTTAGTACGTACACTATCCTGATGATACTAACTTCTAGTATACTAAGAGAAGTATGTTTGAGACATACTATCTGTGGAGGATTAGTTACTAGTTAGTACGTACACTATCCTGATGATACTAACTTCTAGTATACTAAGAGAAGTATGTTTGAGACATAATATCTGTGGAGGATTAGTTACTAGTTAGTACGTACACTATCCTGATGATACTAACTTCTAGTATACTAAGAGAAGTTTGTTTGAGACATACTATCTGTGGAGGATTAGTTACTAGTTAGTACGTACACTATCCTGATGATACTAACTTCTAGTATACTAAGAGAAGTTTGTTTGAGACATACTATCTGTGGAGGATTAGTTACTAGTTAGTACGTACACTATCCTGATGATACTTACTTCTAGTATACTAAGAGAAGTTTGTTTGAGACATACTATCTGTGGAGGATTAGTTACTAGTTAGTACGTACACTATCCTGATGCATACTAACTTCTAGTATACTAAGAGAAGTATGTGATTTGAGACATACTATCTGTGGAGGATTAGTTACTAGTTAGTACGTACACTATCCTGATGCATACTAACTTCTAGTATACTAAGAGAAGTATGTGATTTGAGACATACTATCTGTGGAGGATTAGTTACTAGTTAGTACGTACACTATCCTGATGCACACTAACTTCTAGTATACTAAGAGAAGTTTGTTTGAGACATACTATCTGTGGAGGATTAGTTACTAGTTAGTACGTACACTATCCTGATGCATACTAACTTCTAGTATACTAAGAGAAGTATGTGATTTGAGACATACTATCTGTGGAGGATTAGTTACTAGTTAGTACGTACACTATCCTGATGCATACTAACTTCTAGTATACTAAGAGAAGTATGTGATTTGAGACATACTATCTGTGGAGGATTAGTTACTAGTTAGTACGTACACTATCCTGATGCACACTAACTTCTAGTATACTAAGAGAAGTATGTTTGAGACATACTATCTGTGGAGGATTAGTTACTAGTTAGTACGTACACTATCCTGATGATACTAACTTCTAGTATACTAAGAGAAGTATGTTTGAGACATACTATCTGTGGAGGATTAGTTACTAGTTAGTACGTACACTATCCTGATGATACTAACTTCTAGTGTACTAAGAGAAGTATGTTTGAGACATACTATCTGTGGAGGATTAGTTACTAGTTAGTACGTACACTATCCTGATGCATACTAACTTCTAGTATACTAAGAGAAGTATGTTTGAGACATACTATCTGTGGAGGATTAGTTACTAGTTAGTACGTACACTATCCTGATGATACTAACTTCTAGTATACTAAGAGAAGTATGTTTGAGACATACTATCTGTGGAGGATTAGTTACTAGTTAGTACGTACACTATCCTGATGATACTAACTTCTAGTATACTAAGAGAAGTATGTTTGAGACATACTATCTGTGGAGGATTAGTTACTAGTTAGTACGTACACTATCCTGATGATACTAACTTCTAGTATACTAAGAGAAGTATGTTTGAGACATACTATCTGTGGAGGATTAGTTACTAGTTAGTACGTACACTATCCTGATGATACTAACTTCTAGTATACTAAGAGAAGTATGTTTGAGACATACTATCTGTGGAGGATTAGTTACTAGTTAGTACGTACACTATCCTGATGCACACTAACTTCTAGTATACTAAGAGAAGTATGTTTGAGACATACTATCTGTGGAGGATTAGTTACTAGTTAGTACGTACACTATCCTGATGATACTAACTTCTAGTATACTAAGAGAAGTATGTTTGAGACATACTATCTGTGGAGGATTAGTTACTAGTTAGTACGTACACTATCCTGATGCACACTAACTTCTAGTATACTAAGAGAAGTATGTTTGAGACATACTATCTGTGGAGGATTAGTTACTAGTTAGTACGTACACTATCCTGATGATACTAACTTCTAGTATACTAAGAGAAGTATGTTTGAGACATACTATCTGTGGAGAATTAGTTACTAGTTAGTACGTACACTATCCTGATGCATACTAACTTCTAGTATACTAAGAGAAGTATGTTTGAGACATACTATCTGTGGAGGATTAGTTACTAGTTAGTACGTACACTATCCTGATGATACTAACTTCTAGTATACTAAGAGAAGTATGTTTGAGACACAGCTCTGATCATGTAGGAAACAGGAAGTCAAAGTGGAGCTGCTTGGCAGAGGTCTGCACTGAAAGATGTTGACGGAACTGTTGTTTGTGTCTCAGGTTCTGTCGGAGTCTCAGGAGCTGGTGGACGGGTCGCTCATCGACCTGTGCGGCGCCGCGCTGCTGTGGCGGACGGCCGACGGCCTCTCGCGCACTCCCACCGTCAAACACCTGGAGGCGCTGCGGCAGGAGATCAACGCGGCGCGACCCCAGTGCCCGGTGGGGTTCAACACGCTGGCCTTCCCGTCCATGAGGCGCAAGGACACGCCGGACGAGAAGCAGCCGTGGGTCTACGTGCGCTGCGGCCACGTGCACGGCTACCACGACTGGGGGAACCAGCGCGAGGGCCGCGAGGGCCGCCTGCGCGAGTGCCCCATGTGCCGCGCCAGGGGCCCCTACGTGCCGCTGTGGCTGGGCTGCGAGGCCGGCTTCTACCTGGACGCGGCGCCGCCGACCCACGCCTTCGACCCGTGTGGACACGTGTGCTCCGAGAAGACGGCGGCGTTCTGGAGTCAGATTCCGCTGCCGCACGGAACCCACACCTTCCACGCCGCCTGCCCCTTCTGCGCCGCGCAGCTCAGCGCCGAGCACGGCTGCGTCAGACTCATCTTTCAGGGCCCGCTGGACTAGAACCAGAACCAGAACCACCTTCTCCGGAACACTTTCGTCTCTGGTTTTCAAGTGACCTTTGTACTTGTTTTTCACCAGATTTCTATATTTTCAAAGAGACACACGAACCAAGAGACTGCTGGGTCATGTGTTTTTGTGCGGTATTTACCCATCATGCAACTGTTGCAATATGCATCGTGTTCATCCGTTCGTGCTAATTTAAGAAAGAAAACTTTATTTAAAAACTTTCGTTTGTTTTGAATGTCGCTCGTTGTCGTGTTCGTCGCGTTCGTCTCGTCTTGTGTCGTTCGTTTCCGTCGTCGGAGCAATAGACGCGTCGACCTTTGACCCTTTATGACCCTTTATGACCCTTTAAGACCCTAAAGACCCTAAAGACCCTAAAGACCCTCACTCTGGAACCAAACTTCAGGTCACGAGTCTGACGGAAGGAAAATCGAACTTTGGATTTTTTTACTTTTGAAAATATATCGAGTTTTTCATTTTAAAATTAAACCTGTTATTATAGTGTTTTATATTGAATCTAAAAAACATTATTTAAAAAAATGTTGAATTTATTAAATGTATTTTAATCAAACTAAATTAAATTAAAAGTATTTAATAATAAATATAAATAATTTAATAAATTATTAAAAGTAAGTGAATTAATTAAGACAATATTTGATTGAATAAATATAATTTACCAAAACAAATTTAACCTTTAAATATAGAAATAAAATGAACAAATTCAACTATAATTCAAATAATTTAATGTTTTAAAGACAAACGTCAGGAACTGTTGAAAAACTCTATAAAGACATTTAAACCGTTTCCGTGCCGACGTTGTGTCGACTCGTCCGCGAGAGTATCCTCTCGAGCTCAGTCTCTGGTTCTGTAAAGATGTAGCAACCGGGTCGACGCCATCAGAACCACGTGAAGTCGACGGAACCGACTCTCGGGTCGTTACCTCAGAGAAGTTCTGGTTCCGGCTTCGCTTCCTCGGATCCCTTTAAGAACCGACGACATTCAAGACCAGAGCTGCCTCTCCGCTGCAGTGCATCATGGGAAAAACCGTCACTGGTCGTGACGACCGTGTAGCGACGGAGACCAAAACATTACGACCGCTCGACGTCAGCCCGGTGGTCATAATGTTGTGGCGGAGTCACGTGTTTGTGAGAAGCACAATCAGCAAACACACAAACTGTAGAGTCGTCCACACGTGTGTGTCGTTGTGCGTCTGCGACACACAAACGCCGCCTCAGGGAGAAACACACTCGCCATCGAAGATCAACAACTCAAGGGCTTCGTGTCGCTCGTCTTCCTCCTTCTTCTGCTCGAATGTCACTTGTTTTGTAACTTAACAATAAAGTGTAAAAAGGGACACGTGTGTGTGTGTGTGTAAGTGTGTGTTACTCTTTATGTCCGTGTTGTGCGCTTGAAAACAACCACCATCTTCTCATATTGCACTTTAATGATCAGACACACTGGGTTAACAACAACTTCCTGTCTGTGACCTCACTTCCTGTCACACTCAGGAAGTGATGCAACAAAACTTGTAAACGGTTCAGGCAGCGACGACAACAAAAGATCAGGACAATAAATAAAACCGTGAGTCAGTGAACGCACCACGACCCTTGACCCTCGACTCGACTAGAAAAATATTATTTACATTATTTTGTTGTTAATTTTTTAACTTGTTTTATTTGATTATTATTGTAATTTTGTTTTTACGTCACATCGTAAAATCAAAAATCGTACCTTTTGGTTAAAATCCGATTTGAATCATGATCTACGTCTTTAAATTGTTATTGATTTTATTGCATCATTATCGAGTTATTGATCGAGTTCTATGTGACGACAGAAGGAAAAAGTAAACAATACTTTTAAAGTTACTTCTTCAAATGATCTTAAAATCTCTTAACATGTATTTTAATATTTCATATGTTAGTTTTAATGTTTTTTGTGTTTATTTTATCTCAGCGTCACGTGACTGAGCAGATGATTTATATTTTTATATATATTTATATATAGTTATATTTATTCATATTTATTCATATATATATTCATATTTATTCCGTGAGATAACGAGTCCATCTTCAGATACAATCCAGGCTGAGGAGGTGATTGGATGATCAGAGGCAACGACGACTAAAAGGGAGTTCTTGATTGGTGGGACCGGGTCACATGATTTCGGGAGTTCTTGATTGGTGGGACCGGGTCACATGACTTCAGGAGTTCTTGATTGGTGGGACCAGGTCACATGACTTCAGGAGTTCTTGATTGGTGGGACTGGGTCACATGATTTCGGGAGTTCTTGATTGGTGGGACCGGGTCAGGTGACCCCGGGGGTCCAGAAGGCCTCAGTGGTCCAGGATGCGCAGGTTCCCGGACACGATCTTGTTCTCCAACATGGATCCGGCCGGGATGTCGATGCGGTCGCCATGGTTGGCGATGATGATGACGGTTCCCTGGAGGACGAGGACGTCGTGGGTTAAAGGTCAAGAAGCAGGAAGTGGAGGCGTGTCTACCTTCAGGGAGACGTTCTTGCCGAACGTGACGTCACCAGAGACGGTCAGATGGTCCAACTCCAGGATGTCAGGGATGCTCTCCAGGCGGGTCAAGTACTCCTGGACCTGTTGAAGAACCGGGTCAGTGTCCAGAACTAATGTTGCGTAATCAGTGTGTTGATGATTTTTAAACAGCTGTTCATTCATCCATTTATTCATTCATCCATCCATCAATCCAATGTTCATCCATCCATCCATCCATCCTTCCGTCCATCCATCCATCCTTCCGTCCATCCATCCATCCATCCTTCCGTCCATCCATCCATTGAGTCATCCATTTATCCATCCAATGTTCATCCATCCATCTATTTATTATCTGTTCATCCATTTATTCATTCATTTATCCATTCATTCATCCATCCATCCATTTATCCATCCATCTATTATCTGTTCATCCATCCATCCATCTATTATCTGTTCATCCATCTATCCATCCATCTATTATCTGTTCATCCATTTATTCATCCACTTATCCATCCATCCATCTATCTTTTATCTGTTCATCAATTTATTCATCCATTCATTCATCCATCCATTTATTATCTGTTCATCCATCCATTCATTCATTCTTTTATCCATTCATCCATCCATTCATCTATCAATTCATTTATCCATCCATCCATCCACCCATTAATTAATCCATCCACCCATCCATCCATTCATCCACCAATTCATTCATCCATCCACCCATCCATCCATTTATTCATCCAGCCATTCATTCATCCACCCATCCATTTATTCATCCACCCATTCATTCATCCATCCATCCACCCACCCACCCATCCATTTATTCATCCATCCATCCATCCATCCATCCATCCATCCATTTATTCATCCACCCACCAATCCATCCATTTATTCATCCAATTATCCATTCATTTATTCATCCACCCACCCATCCATCCATTCATTCATCCATTTATCATCCATCCATTTATCCATCCATCCATCCATCCATTTATCCATCCATTCATCCACCCATCCATCCATCCAATGTTCATCCATCCATCTATCTATTATCTGTGCATCCATTTATTCATTCATTCATCCATCCATTTATTCATCCATCTATTATCTGTTCATCCATCTATCCATCCATCTATTATCTGTTCATCCATCCATTTATTCATCCATTTATCCATCCAATGTTCATCCATCCATCCATCTTTCTATTATCTGTTCATCCATTTATTCATTCATTTATCCATTCATTCATTCATCCATCCATCTATCATCCATCTATTATCTGTTCATCCATCCATTCATCCATGTATTCATTCATTCATTCATTCACCCATTCATCCATCCATCCATTTATTCATCCACCCACCCATCCATTTATTCATCCATTCATTCATCCAATTATCCATCCATTTATTCATCCATTTATCCATCCATCCATTTATCCATTCATTCATTCATTTAGCCACCCATTCATCCATCCATCCATTTATCCATCCATCCACCCATTCATCCATCCATCCATCCATCCATCCATTTAACCATCCATCCACCCATCCACCCATTTATCCATCCATTCATCCACCCATCCATCAATTTATCCATCCAATGTTCATCCATCCATCTATCTATTATCTGTGCATCCATTTATTCATTCATTTATCCATTCATTCATTCATCCACCCATTCATTCATCCATTCATTCATCCATCCATTTATTCATCCATTTATCCATCCATCTATTATCTGTTCATCCATCCATTTATTCATCCATTTATCCATCCAATGGTCATCCATCCATCCATCTATCTATTATCTGTTCATCCATTTATTCATTCATTTATCCATTCATTCATTCATCCATCTATCCATCCATCTATTATCTGTCCATCCATCCATTTATCCATCCATCCATCCATCCATCCATCCATCCATCCATTCATCCTCTTAATCCCTTATCGGAGGTCGCTGGGAGACTGGAGTCTATCCCAGTATCATAGGGTGAGAGGCAGGGGACACCCTGGACAGGACCCCAGTCTCAGGACACACACAGACACACAACATTCACACACACTCACACCTACACACAAGTTTTCAATCAACCTCTGTATGTTTCTGGACTGTGGGAGGAAACAGGAGTGTCCGGAGTAAACCCACACAACACGAACATACGAACCACTGACCACTGCTGGTCGTGTCACTTGAACCTCCATGAGAGACAAACCTTGGTGAAGGAACTTCCCAGCTTGACGTGAGGCGTCGTAGGAAACTCTCGTCTTGGACTCATGGTCAGAGATCCTGCGTCCAGACTGTACAGGTTGGACATCACCAGCAGCAGGTCGGACGTGGTCTTCACCGGCAGGAAGCGGCTGCGCGGCACGTTGATGCCCATGGCGTTATCGAAGCACTTGATGGCGGCGCCCACCGCCGTCTCCAGCTGGATCACGTTCTGACCCCCGTCCAGGTTCTGTGGGGGGACAGGAAGCTGCAGTGTCAGGGTCTCGCCACAAGAGGTCGTGCTAGAGACTGAAGCTGCAGTGACAGGGTCTCGACACAAGAGGTCGTGCTAGAGACTGAAGCTGCAGTGACAGGGTCTCGACACAAGAGGTCGTGCTAGAGACTACAGCTGCAGTGACAGGGTCTCGCCACAAGAGGTCGTGCTAGAGACTGAAGCTGCAGTGACAGGGTCTCGCCACAAGAGGTCGTGCTAGAGACTGAAGCTGCTAGAGTGACTGTTAACGTTCATGATCTTTAAAGAGTTTCAACAGAATCTTCTCAACATTCCTCACTTCGCTCTCATTAGCGACCCAAGAGTCGGTTCTGCCGGGTCACTGAGCAACATTCTGCTGGCTCTGATCCAACCGAGGAGCTTCTTCTCCTCCGTTTAAATGACCTTTACACGATCCTAATTATCTCAATTAAACATCATTAAAACTTGTTACGCGACATATTTTTACTTTCTTACGTTTGAAGGTTTGAAAATCGTTATTTATTTACTATAAAGGTTTTATTGTCATCGTAAATATAAATCTACTTGTCTGTATTCAATGGGTCAACATTAAAGTTTATTTCAAATATTAATACATTATATATTTAGTTACTAGTTACTAGTTAAACTCTAAATATAACTTTTTTTTTATCCATATTTCATTAAAATATTTTTCTGTCCTTAAATAAAATTCAAGTTAAACAACATGAATTCTTTCAAAGTTCTTTTGTTATTTCCTTTAATGAAAATCATAAGAAATAATAAACAATCCTTTTTAAGTTAGTTTTTAAATATTGTTTCTTTATTAATTTTATTGTATTTTCTTTTGTTTTAAATCACTTCCTAAGAAACAAAGATTTTATGATCCTGCCATTAAAAATTAAATAATAAGAATGAAAGGTTGAAATGTAAAGTACTTCAAAGTGAAGGTGAAAAGTACTTGCTAGGATGGCAGTATATATACAGTATATATATATGTATATATACACAGTATATATATATTTATATATATATATAAACATATAAATCTATACATTACAATGTTGTAAAGATGGTAGAACTTGTTATCAGGACGACTGATCACTTCTTCACTTCTGTCTCTTATGCAATCGTTCACTGCGATGAGATAAAAGCAGAACCTGGACCAGAACCAGAACCACTTCTGACAAACGCACACATGTCCTCAAACCACAGTAACACAACCAAGTCAACAACACAAGTTTGACCAACAAATGAATATTAATCATTTTAAAATACATGATTCATTTCTTAAAATACTGTATCTTTTTTTTTCTTCTTTGAAATCATTTCATTTTTGTTATTATATTCATTTATGGTTTATGTTCTAATAAAGTGTGTATAAAATGAAACAACAACTATTTTTACAGTAAAAAACAGATATAATCTGTGAAGGAAGTGATATCATTTTGACTTATCATCCATCTACACACGCACACACACACACACACACACTCTCTCACACACACACACACACAAATGCTTATGTAACACAGACACAAGCACACATTAACTCACTAACTGCATTCAACACGTGTTAACACAACACGAGTCACCGTCACACAATACTAGCAAAACACAGCACGATCATGACAAACAGTAACACAACTTTAAACGGTTGTAATAACAACAAATATTCAAGATTATATTCGTTATTAAGTAAGTAAGTTATTTGTATTTATAGAGAGCTTTTCCAGACCAGGGTCACAAAGCGCTTAAACAATCAAAACAAAATTCAATAAACAATTACAACTTTAAACTGCTGTAATAACAAATATTCAACATTATATTTGTTATTACAACTTTAAACAGTTGTAATAACGAATATAATGTTGAATATTTGTTATTACAACTTTTAACAGTTGTAATAACGAATATTCAAGATTATATTCGTTATTACAACTTTAAACAGTTGTAATAACGAATATTCAACATTATATTTGTTATTACAACTTTAAACAGTTGTAATAATGAATATTCAACATTATATTGGTCGTCTCTGAGATGACGCTCGTGACAGGAAGTGACCTTGAGGAGCCGGCACCGACCTTGGGGTTGACGATGATCTCCATGTCCATGGCCTTCTGCTCCTGCAGCCTCTTGATGGCGCTCAGTGAGATCCACAGGTTGTTGGTGTTGAAGATCTTGAACTTGGACACAGACTTGAACTCGTCCACGTGAGCTTTGGGCACCTGAGCGATCTCCAGCAGACGCAGCTTCCCGTCGTACTCGATCAGAGTTCCTCCCTGAGGTCACAACACAGAGTCAACTTTCATCGTTTCTCTGGTGGAAATGTAGCCAAAATCTGTGTCAAACTGAATCAATCGATTCATTGATTTCAAAACACAAACCAATCTGTTCTTTAACAAACATTCAAAACAAATTCAGTGTTAAAAAGAAACGCAACAAATAAATCAGTAGAAAAAATACTGAGAAAAAACCCCCCCAAAAAAGTGTCATTCAAATGAAGTATTAAAAAAACTTAATTCTCTTGAGTTTATAGCAGAAAGTGTTAAATGTGGTGAAAATAAATCCTGTGCTAAAGAATCCTCCCAAAAAATGACTTAATCTTTTCGTCTGATTTTTGAACTTGAACTCTAACAAAAAAACGTGTCTTAAAATGTGACAAAAGAAAATGAGTTTAGTAGTAAAAAACAAGAGTTAAAATAAAAAACAGAAGTTATACAAAGGTAGTGCTAGAAAAATACGTGTGAAGCAGAAAATAAATGTGTTCGAGATCAATCCAGTGATAAAAGTTAGTGCTGAAGAAAATCAATTCATTATTTAAAAAGAGGATAAGTCAAAATTAGCATAATATACATAACAATATAATATAATTATAATAGAAATGAATGTGAAAAAAACAGCAAAAAAACTAAACTGAACGATGAAAAGGCAACAGGACGTCGTTGAGACGTTCAACACGACCTCTCACCTTCACGTCAGCGCGGGTCTTGTCCGTGACCTCCATGACGAACTCGCAGCGTTTGCCGTTGGGTCGACTGACCAGGTGGTGCAGGATGTGCAGGTCCACGGTGGCGCCCAGGTTGTCGATGTTGGACACGAAGATGTATTCCTTGCCTTCGGCGATCAGTGTGTCCAGGAGACCCGAGTTGTAGAAGCTGGCGTAGATGTCGCCGTGACCCGGAGGATACCAGGCCTCGGCGTTCTGACCCGACATGCTCAGGTTGGTGGCGATCGGGAGGAGAGACTCTTTGTTGATGCGAGGATACCTGGACAGGTAAATGTTACAATTATAACTAGTCTAACTAGATGTTATAAAACATTTATTCATCATTTACTTTCATTATAACAAGTCTAACTATATATTATAAAACATTTATTCATCATTTACTTTTATTATAACTAGTCTAACTAGATATTATAAAACATTTATTCATCATTTACTTTAATTATAACAAGTCTAACTATATATTATAAAACATTTATTCATCATTTACTTTTATTATAACTAGTCTAACTAGATATTATAAAACATTTATTCATCATTTACTTTAATTATAACAATTCTAACTATATATTATAAAACATTTATTCATCATTTACTTTTATTATAACTAGTCTAACTATATATTATAAAACATTTATTCATCATTTACTTTCATCATAACAAGTCTAACTAGATATTATATAACATTTATACATCATTTACTTTCATTATAACTAGTCTATATATTATATAACATTTATACATCATTTACTTTGATGATATAAATCACAATTATTAATTATATATAATTGATATATATATAATATAATTAATTATATATAATTCACATGACAATTCATAGCTGTTGTCAAAGAAATAAAGAACATAAAGAGGAAAAAGAGAAAATTAATCCTAAAACAAACGACTTTTAAAGGAGTTTGATTGTAATAGAATAGTTTAAAAATATAAATATATAAACATCAGTGTTGTTAGTTAGTTATTAGAAACATTTGAACAGATTTATTTGATGTACTCGGGGCCAAAATAATACAAACAAAACCAAGCATGTGGCTCCGGGGCATCAAGTTTGATTGACAGATGCCAGTTTGATTGACAGATGCCAGTTTGAACTGAACCTTAAAATGATTGGACAGTGTTTCTTTTTGCTGTACATTTGAAAGTTGACGTTGAATTAAAACACAACAAGAAACTGATCCAGGCTGGAGCTGTCCGTCAATGCAAAGTGAATATTTGTGTTTGTGACTGTTAGTGTCAACACGGTGTCAGAGGAAGTGTAGTACAACAGAGTCAAGATGTGGAGCACTGAGTACTGGCACATGTAACATGTAACTCCTCACCTGCTCTGGTTGAAGGTGTGTATCTTGACGCGGTGGTGTGTGTACTTCTGCAGGATCTTCTTTGTGTCTTCATCTGTGTTGAAGGAGTTCATGAGGACCAGCGGGACGTTTGTGTTGAACTTCTTGTTCAGATGCTGCCAATCAAACACAATCATTTCTTCATTTATAAATATATACATATAAATATACCAGTATGTGCAACTATTATTGATCAAACTTTACGGTGTGACGGAGCTACAGTGACATATGCTTGGATGGAAAACAGGAAAAAACTGATTGAATCTTTTCTATGTTCTTTACAAATATTTAGCTTCTCTGATCCACTATTTTAACTCTCCACTAACCTTAGACCCTAAAACAGACTCAAGTGCCTTTCTTTGATGCGACCTGAGAGATGCCAAACAACCAGTGTGTTGAATACACACCTTTATAACTGATCTCTCCAACAACGAGAAAGATGCAAATATGACATGATTTGGTCAAAAATACAAATCATTTGTGGCCAAAAAATATGAATTTGTGTAATGTTAGTCCATTTTGATGTAGTGACTCACGCTCTGTGGTCGTCGACTTCATCTTCGTCATAAAATGCATGCGTTTGTGTCTTCTCGTTTACACTATTGTAACAGTTTGTTTTGTGTCTAAACCAGAAGGATCTTCTCGCCTGCAGTTCATACAAAACTCTGCAGCCAGAATTCTGAGCCGCTCTAGTAGAAGAACTCACATTTCTCCTTCAAACTCTTCACTGGCTGCTCTAGTAGAAGAACTCACATTTCTCCTTCAAACTCTTCACTGGCTGCTCTAGTAGAAGAACTCACATTTCTCCTTCAAACTCTTCACTGGCTGCTCTAGTAGAAGAACTCACATTTCTCCTTCAAACTCTTCACTGGCTGCTCTAGTAGAAGAACTCACATTTCTCCTTCAAACTCTTCACTGGCTGCTCTAGTAGAAGAACTCACATTTCTCCTTCAAACTCTTCACTGGCTGCCAGTTTCTTTCAGGATCATTTTAAAATTCTGGTTCTTACTTTCAGATCTATTCATGGTCAGACCTTCCATCAGTGATCTGATCCAGACTTACACCCCAGCTCGGGCTCTGATGTCTATGTCAGAATCTACTGATGGTTCCTGAACTTCCGGACCAGAGGAGAGAAATCCTTCCAGATTGTTGCTCCTAAGCTTTGGAACCATCTCTGTGTTTGATGATCTAATGACTCCTTCAAGAAACATCTGTGTTTGATGATCTACTGACTCCTTCAAGAAACATCTGTGTTTGATGATCTACTGACTCCTTCAAGAAACATCTGTGTTTGATGATCTACTGACTCCTTCAAGAAACATCTGTGTTTGATGATCTACTGACTCCTTCAAGAAACATCTGTGTTTGATGATCTACTGACTCCTTCAAGAAACATCTGTGTTTGATGATCTACTGACTCCTTCAAGAAACATCTGTGTTTGATGATCTACTGACTCCTTCAAGAAACATCTGTGTTTGATGATATACTGACTCCTGTGTTTGATGATCTACTGACTCCTTCAAGAAACATCTGTGTTTAATGATCTACTGACTCCTTCAAGAAACATCTGTGTTTGATGATCTACTGACTCCTTCAAGAAACATCTGTGTTTGATGATCAACTGACTCCTTCAAGAAACATCTGTGTTTGATGATCTACTGACTCCTTCAAGAAACATCTGTGTTTGATGATCTACTGACTCCTTCAAGAAACATCTGTGTTTGATGATCAACTGACTCCTTCAAGAAACATCTGTGTTTGATGATCTACTGACTCCTTCAAGAAACATCTGTGTTTGATGATCTACTGACTCCTTCAAGAAACATCTGTGTTTGATGATCTACTGACTCCTTCAAGAAACATCTGTGTTTGATGATCTACTGACTCCTTCAAGAAACATCTGTGTTTGATGATCTACTGACTCCTTCAAGAAACATCTGTGTTAGATTATCTACTGACTCCTTCAAGAAACATCTGTGTTTGATGATCTACTGACTCCTTCAAGAAACATCTGTGTTTGATGATCTACTGACTCCTTCAAGAAACATCTGTGTTTGATGATCTACTGACTCCTTCAAGAAACATCTGTGTTTGATGATCTACTGACTCCTTCAAGAAACATCTGTGTTTGATGATCTACTGACTCCTTCAAGAAACATCTGTGTTTGATGATCAACTGACTCCTTCAAGAAACATCTGTGTTTGATGATCTACTGACTCCTTCAAGAAACATCTGTGTTTGAAGATCTACTGACTCCTTCAAGAAACATCTCTGTGTTTGATGATCTACTGACTCCTTCAAGAAACATCTGTGTTTGATGATCTACTGACTCCTTCAAGAAACATCTGTGTTTGATGATCTAATGACTCCTTCAAGAAACATCTGTGTTAGATTATCTACTGACTCCTTCAAGAAACATCTGTGTTTGATGATCTACTGACTCCTTCAAGAAACATCTGTGTTTAATGATCTACTGACTCCTTCAAGAAACATCTGTGTTTGATGATCTACTGACTCCTTCAAGAAACATCTGTGTTTGATGATCTACTGACTCCTTCAAGAAACATCTGTGTTTGATGATCTACTGACTCCTTCAAGAAACATCTGTGTTTGATGATCTACTGACTCCTTCAATAAACATCTCTGTGTTTGATGATCTACTGACTCCTTCAATAAACATCTCTGTGTTTGATGATCTACTGACTCCTTCAAGAAACATCTGTGTTTGATGATCTACTGACTCCTTCAAGAAACATCTGTGTTTGATGATCTACTGACTCCTTCAAGAAACATCTGTGTTTGATGATCTACTGACTCCTTCAAGAAACATCTGTGTTTGATGATCTACTGACTCCATCAAGAAACATCTCAAGACACTTGTATTTGAGCTTTTCCCTGATTTTCTGGAACTCCTGTGTTTGTCTTATGTGTCTTGACCTTTTAAAGTATATTTTAACTGTGTATTGTTTTTTATTAATAAAGCGCTTTGTGACCCTGGTCCAGGTAGATCTTTACTAATAACCATTACTTACTTACTTACGTTTTTTTCTAACTTGTCCTCCTATCAAGGCTTCAACAATCATGTCTTTCTTCGACAGCTGAGTCACTAGGAACCACAACTAAAGTCTGTCTTGTATATCTTATATTAATACATGCATTAATCTGAAGCTATATAAACAAAGTTACCAGAAAACAATCGAAGTCCTCAACAACATTATGGTCTGTAATAGTTGAGTATAAATGTTAATAAATAACTTTAACAAAATACAATCTTTCTTCTCGTTGAAACATCGTAGAAACACTGAGGACGTAGATTCTTCAGAGTAAACTCTCTGGTGTCAATCTTGTGAGAATTATATCTAAACAAATGGAAAACAACAACAATGTGTATTTTTTGCTCTGATATTATGGATCAAATATAAAAGTAATGAACAAGAAGAAAGAACAAGTCTGACAAGAAGATCAAACCTGGGACTTATTTGTGTTCTTGAGCAAATCTATCTGAACTGTTGAAGGTATGGAAGTGAATTCATGAATGAAAACATTTGAAATGATTCATGGGCGTGATTTAGTAGGAAATGCTTGTCCTTGTCCACGACTTAGTTTTCTGGTTTTTTTTACCAACTGACCTGGAGCTTCTTAAAAAACAACATCATGAGAACAAAAAGACACAAAACGCTGAATCGGTTGAAGCTCTGGAGACTCAAGACTCTCTGTGTTGTGTCGACGCTCGAGGTTAAATTTTGACAAAATATGAAGTGAAGTGAAAATGTCTTTAAATCAGAACAATGTATGATTTATGGATCTTCACCAGACGAGCCCTCTCTACCAACACCAAGTTGTTTCCTGGAAATATACTCATAGTTTCAACTCATGTATTCATGTGTGCTCAAGTACTTAAGTCGTCATTTGAAAGAAATGAAGTGCTGCAGTGACGGCACCATGATTTGAAACAATAAAGGGTGTGTCTCTTTGTGTAGTTTGTTCCAGAAAGATTAGACACTCGTCAGGCTTCTCAAGGTTTAGGTTTCAACCTTCGTTCAGCCACCGACACCCAAGAGTGGCGAGGAAATGGATCGCTCCGGCTCCGGTCCATCATCTCGCTGGATTCTCTGATTGAAGTATCGCTACAGGCTCAGAATCGGATTCATTCAGATAGTCCTGCTCGCCTGTGGTGTGTGTGATTTGATGTTTTCTCAAACGAGCGTCCGAGGTCCAGTCCCTGGCGTCGCTCGCTCGCACCTTCGCTCCAGTAAATGGGCGTCTGTTCCAAGTCAAGCGTTTCCATGAGCGTTCTCTGTGAGAGTACACAGATGACTTCAGCGCCGCTCTCCAAAATAAACTAACGTCTTCCTGATGGACGGAGCCGTGGTTCTGACCCGGTGGGCGTGGACAGGGTTTCTAAGACGTTCATTCATGAGGTAACCTGATCAGAAACAGCGGCGGCGGCGACACAGAGCGAACAGTGTTGGGAGGAGAAGAGTCTCGAGGGAACGTTACGATACAAAAGATGACTTCGAAACCAACACAACATCCCGTGTACGGCGTGTTAGCCTCTCACCACAATAGTACTTTCTAGCAGAGGAAATATAGAGAGGAAACTTGTGTATTTGAAAACCTTTGGAGTCGAATAAATCATCTTTAGTTAAACTACAGAATTAGGAAACAATATAAATATACAATACAAATATGCTCCATCTACTTGTAACTCCATTTTATTTCCATTGTTGCCAGTTTTTCACTGTGTTCTTCTGTGCAATGCCAATAAAGAAAGTCTAAAGTCATTTTTACTCAACATTGTGACTGAAAAATCCTGATTATTACTTAACTATATATAAAAATAAGCAGGTGTAGCTTTCCTTTGAATGTAGACATGCCAGTAGTCCACGAGCTTTCAATATTAGTTTTGCTTTTTACTAATGACTGTATTTTTCTGAATATAACATGCAAAAAAATCCTTTAATTTTCTAAAAAATGACAGTTTGCATTATAATCTGGTGCCTTTCATATTAAATCTGGTTCTTACTGATCTTGAACTGAGTTTATGTAACACAGGAAAGTCAGTCAAAATGTTGGTAAGTGCTGTGGTTTTACCCCACAAGGCTCCTGACTACAGATCCTCGCAGGATAAAAAGTAGCCTCATCGCGCTTAATGCACTTTATTATACCAAGCATTATAATCGGAAAATTACAGTATTTGATTTTTTTTTTTTTCCCTTGGAACAGCTTTTCATCTTGACGACACTCAAAATATATAAACAAGTTATTAAGCATTTAAATGCTTTGCCTATAGATATTTAAATTTCTATCAGAGCTCGTTTAGTAAAATGTAGAAAAAAAATCCACAATAGATGATATTTTATCCAATATTTATAAATCCAGCCAAGTACACGTATTTCTATCTTTAGAATGGGGGAAACACAGTAACTATTAATACTACTTATTTACATGTGTATAGACAACAATTGACCACTCTTTACCCAGTATTAAGTACTAACTCACACCTAGTTCATTGTGACTGTACTTAACCCTTGATAGTATATCTTAAAGTATTCACAGAACTACACCTTCATCACTGTTTTTAACAGGAAATGAAGTAGTAATTAAAGATGAACTTTGATGAAAACTAATTTCTCTCTATTCACCAAAGTACCTAAAGCACCATGAGAGAAGTAATTCACTATTAATAATACTTGAAAATATACTAGTGTTAATAGCATCTTAATCACTCAAATAAATTATTTGAAAGGTAATAAGAAGCTGGTAATACTTGTAGGCAAGTGTTTTTCACCAGTAGAAAAAGACGTGTAAAACATTTTAACTGTTTAAAAAATGTGTAAATAAAAATGTTTCACTTTAAATCAAGGGAACATATTCTCAATTACAAATACTTATTTTAAAGTAATTAAGATGCTTTTAATACTATCACATTTTAACAAAACAGACAGTATCCGATGGTACTTTCGATAGAGTTTTCAGCTAGAATAGTCTTTAACAACTTCTTTATTTCCTGTTAATGATCAGTACTTGAGGAGTAGTTCGGAGTAAAGTCCTTTCATACTATTGAGAGTAGAATAAATTGTGAGTTAGTCATTTATAATGGTTAATAAGTGGATAATTTGCCATTAATACACATATTAATAAGTAGCTTATTATTGTTAATATGTGTTCCTCATTCTAAAGTTATGTTCCTTTTGAATGAAGTATTTTTCCAAGTTTTATCATCAAATGACTTTCTTTCATCCCTCATAAGTGAATAATAGAACTCCTCAGGAGACTGAACCCTGTAGGTAAAGTGTAGCTGAGAGAAATACATCTACTGTATACACACTCATGTACACATTCCTTGAGTGACACACACTGTTCTTTCTCTCTCGCCAACTCCTGCGGCCGACCTGCTCAGCAACAGATGGTCTTTCATGAACACCAGACTTCACACTGCAGCTCCTTCAAGAAGGTTCTAGAGCTCAGTTCTGCGCCCGGAGCTCCTCTGGGAGCTCCACCTCCAGGCACATGGAGGATCATGGAAAAATCTTCTGACTTGTGAGACCATCGTAGCGCACGTGTGACGAACACATTAAGTATTGAAACAGAGACGCGCCCTCAGGCTACATAAAGCAAACAGAGCAATAATGTTTGCAAATATATACGCATCACATCCTGCATCCTCCCTCCACCCATCGTGACGTCATCATACACTCGTCACTCGTCAGTGTGTGTTGAAGGGTTTCAGCTTTTTTTGAAGCTCAAATCAAACTGTCACGAGAATGTAATTATCCTTTATTACAGCCTTGCTCAAGAACAGCTGGTGACCTGCACGGTCCCGGAGGTCCAGGATGTTTTCCTACCTCTATCTGCTGCACGGTCAGATCCAAGAAGGTGTTCTCGTTGCGGACGCTGATCAGGCTCTTGGGGCCCTTACAGCCCATGCTGGTGCCCAGTCCACCGTTCAGCTTCACCACCACCAGCTTGTTCAGGCTGTCGGCGACACCTTCAGGCAGGCCGGACGCCGCGATCTTGTCGTAGGGCTGGATCTGGAGAGCAGGGAAGATGGAAGAACATTCAAAACAGGGTTAGTTTGGATTGTTGATGTTACTTCTGTAACCAAGTAGAGGTGTGATCCGTTATTCTTACTCTTAAATATCGTGATAGTATTTTCAGATTCTTGCCAATACACACCCCTACAGGCAACTCACACTTTTTAATTCAGAAGTTATTTCGGTTAGGTAGAACTTTATTGATCTAAATTGTTTTTTTCCAATTATCCACAGCAAATACAGCAATTATTCATAAAAATAAAATAAGAACAAGAACAAAGAGAAATAAAGAGAAAGAACAAGATGATGCAATCCAAGTCTAAAGATCAAGAACATAGAACAAGAACATTTTATGACATTTGATGTAAATTAATGTAAAACAATTTCCGCATCATTAGAATTTTAGGTAAAAATTATTAAACACACTGAAGACGTGAAGTGAGGTCAATGTGTTTCTTGGTGTGTGAGACGAGAAAGTTTTGAATCATAAATAAACAAGGAGGTAAATGAGGCCAATTGTATGTGAAGGCAATTGGTTTTGAGTGTTTCTTTTTTAGTTTGACCGCATTATTATTGTACATGAAGTCAACGGTAATAAATAAATAGATAAAAATGTGTGAATATCAAAGAATGAGGTGAACATTGCTTAAAACACAAGTGGAGTAACAGTAAATATGTCTATAGATAGATAGGATTCCTTTGGGGGATTTGGGTACATATGTCACAGTACAGATTGGAATCCAGTAGGATCTGGAATCCTAATACCAATCTGTACTAGTAGGATTCCAGATTCTACTAGTTAATTCCAATCTCTACTAGTAGAGATCCGAATCCTACTACTGTATTGGGATCTGAATATTGGAATTCCAATCTGTCCAACCAGGACAATCTTCAATTCTAATAGGAGACATTCGGATTACAGGTGTTTAGGAAAATAGACTGAATCATTCACCAATACTATTCTAGGTGAATTACTTCATATTTTAGTATCCGATAACGCTTCTGTCAATACACATTGTAACCATGGGGACAGCCGTCTGGTCCAGGTAATAGACCTTATTCATTTGGAACTAGTACTAGTACAGATTGGAATTCCAATACTAGTAGAATTCCAGAGCCTACTGGATTCCAATCTCTACTGTGACATGAATATGTATATATATATATATTCTTCTTCAGGGGATGAATAAAGTATCTATATCTATCACATAGGGAGAGGTTGGGAAGATAAATACAAACGTGTAAAACAAAAACCACGTTCCATGATCTCATTATGCAAGAGTTTAAAGTTTGAGCCAGAAGTTCATTCTTCTTCCTGTTGTTTTGTGTTTTTATGTTGGTGCTCAAAACTACCGCAAACTGTGAAAAACACTCAAGAGACAAACGTTAACCAGATGTTGCCACGACTTTCCCGGAATTAGACTAATATAGTCTTTTTGTTTGGAAAGTCAAACGGACCATGTTAACTTATGTCAACGTGCCTGTTGTGAGTCTTTACTTGCGTAAGATAACTAGTAAGAACCAGTGAAACGTGAGTCTACACAGTCTCGCACATTCCAATGCGTCTTTTTTTATGCGTCTGCTGGTTGGTGGTCAGATCTATGAAGACGCCTCGGAGATAATGAACGTAGATTATGGAATCGATAATGATACTTTAAATTTCGGTAAGACAGACGACTGCACGAGATTGTTTGGTGAAGATTGAGCGTCCTCAAATGAAAAGACATGATTGCAATCAAGCGCATACTTTCAGTTTCACTCCCAAGTTTAGTGTTAGTTTAGAGTTCACCCTGTACCACTGAACCTCCATAGTCATAGACAAAATGTGTGTTTAATTGGTCACGGACTGAGATTAGTAGACGCTGTGTTAGCATTTTTCCACCACACCTCAAATATTGTCTCAACAAAATGCAGCCTGCGAAAATATTAGTTTTTCTACAAAACTCAGACACCATAAGACACCAAAGAATATAGCATTTTTGGGACAATGTCCCGCCGAAAAGAAAGCACCCCATTAGAGTCACATTGTAAGGATATCCTGTGTCATTCCCTGCTGAAAGTGCAGTTTGGACACGACATCAGTGTTTTCAGGTCACAGGGAGGATGTGGTTAATGACACTACACATGGTCCTTCCTTCCCAGCAAAACTACTGGTGACTGGGACCATAGAAATGATACACAAACACATGTTTCGAATCTGAACTGGCTGTGTGTGTGTGTGTGCGTGTTTGTAGTGTGTCATATGTGTGTGTGTG
This sequence comes from Callionymus lyra, assembly GCF_982586985.1. NCBI lineage: Eukaryota > Metazoa > Chordata > Actinopteri > Syngnathiformes > Callionymidae > Callionymus > Callionymus lyra. Next base: position 1,705,115 of record NC_141828.1, read on the forward strand.
CGTGTGTGTGTGTAACAGTGTAGTGAGAAAGCTCCAGCTGATCCTCAACCCCTGGAGGGAAGTGACTTAAGCTCCCAGATGTTCCTTCTACTCTCCAGTTATCTGAGGTCACGGCCAGGAATGTCTCCTCTCTCTGATATATGCTCCACAAACTCTACCTTCCGGGTCGAACACTCCTTGACGCTGTGAGCTACAGGAGGGACCACTTCAATGAAAACTCACTTGGGGAAAATCCAAAAGTGAGTTTTAGTTCTGGATGTGGAATAACACACAAGCGTGAAAATTACAATGTTACACAACACACATTTGCTTTCACTTTAAATGATAATAACCTCCAGACGCAGGAGGATGACGTCGGTGTGCTTCAACTTGTTGCTAAAGTAGAAATTATACATGAATGATGGGGATTTCAATCCTGGCATTGGATTTAAAACCTTAAAATATATACAGATTTGATCTAGCAGTAGTTTGTGAAAATATTGATAGACCAGAGTCAAGTACTGAACAATACTACACATATATACTTGTTACTACACTATCACAACACCAGAGTCAAGTACTGGACAATACTACACATATATCCTTGTTACTACACTATCACAACACCAGAGTCAAGTACTGGACAATACTACACATATATACTTGTTACTACACTATCACAACACCAGAGTCAAGTACTGAACAATACTACACATATATACTTGTTACTACACTATCACAACACCAGAGTCAAGTACTGAACAATACTACACATATATACTTGTTACTACACTATCACAACACCAGAGTCAAGTACTGGACAATACTACACATATATACTTGTTACTACACTATCTCAACACCAGAGTCAAGTACTGGACAATACTACACATATATACTTGTTACTACACTATCACAACACCAGAGTCAAGTACTGGACAATACTACACATATATACTTGTTACTACACTATCACAACACCAGAGTCAAGTACTGGACAATACTTATAATAATCATAATATATATAATATATAGATTATGTTGGAATGAAGCTGGACTCACTGGTGACAGTTGCTGAGAGGAGATCATTGAACAAACTACTGTCCATCATGGATGATGACATCATCCTCTGAACACTGTCATCAGTGAGCAGAGAAGCAGATGAAGCATGAATGCTCCTACCCAGGTGCAAAACAAATAGACTCAAGGACTCATTCATGCCTCGGGATATTAAATTGTACAATTCTGAGTTCGGGGGCAGGAGTGGAGTGAAAGTATCATGATGTTCTGTTCTATGTTAGTCTTTGTATCCTTTGTCTTTGTTATTTTTCTTTGATCTATGTTCTTTATCTTTAGACTTAGATTGTGTCATCCTGTTCTTTCTCTTTATGTCCTTGTTCTTATTTTATTTTGATTTATTTTGATTTTTTTATAAAAAAAATTGCTGTATGTATTGGCTAGTGGAAAAAAACAATTTCCCGAAGGAGACCTTATTATTAGGAGACATTATTATTACTACTGACCTACAACAAGGTAATTATGTCTTTGCTTTGTTCGTGTTTAAATAACTTCAAAGGTTATAAACAGATTTCAATTAAATATGCAACAAATATTAGGTTGAGAAAATGAACAACTTACATTTGTGCTCCAAACATGTGAATGTTGTAAACACGCACCATAACCAACTCTCTCAGTTTCTACTGGGTTGTACGAGCGATCTTTAGAATCCTACTGACACCTCCTGTTCCATTGAACCATCAATGATATCACGAAATGAAAATAGATATAAGTAGATAAATAGATTCAATTATATAGTTAAAGGACTGTAATGTTGGGTAAACTAAACTAAAACTAGCTCCTTGGCAGCGATCTGCCCCCACTGAGTGCTTTTCTAGTTGAACAGTACAGTGGGTGAATCACTAATGGTGCAAATCTTGAAATGTCTTTATTCAATTCATATAAATATATATCTTGTTAAAGCTTAAACTTGACATTTTAAAAACAAGTCATACAGGAAGTCATTTAAAGACTCGTTGTACACAGACTCTTGCTAACCTGAAAATCAAGTGAGAAAGTTCAAGGTTTAAATGCCGTGTTAGATACAGATGATGGGGTCGTATACTACAGTACATGTCAGACAGTGATGCTGAGCCAGGTTCTCTGAACTGAAGTCAAAGTTCATCTAGGATTTCCAGATGTTTTATATCCTATTAAAGAAATCATTTTTGGCTTAAAGTAATCAGGCATGTTTGGTAAAATGTTTGTTTTTTCTCTCTCAAATGACTAAAATGTTGAGGAGAAAACTAACCTTTTCAAAACGTTAGCTAAAGGAATCATTAACTTGTTACGACATCACTTTTCTTGGCAGCAACATAAAGACAGCGTGAACGAGTTATCGCGGGTCAAAATGTGCAGCAGATAATGAGGACATAATTACAAGTGGAAAACAAAAGTCTGGTAAAATTCTGGACGTCTGAAGGTTACGACTAATTATGTGCATGGAAGGACGCTCGCCGTCAACAGACTTATGTAACCAGCGAGGCCATGATTGCAGGCCTGAGGTCTCACCGAGAGCAACAAAGACACTGTGATGACCACCTTTATGACAACTAAAACAACTATAGCAACACTTTTCATAGCAATTCATACTAATGTATGTGTTATGGGGTATCATTTCAACACACCCATGTACTCAGTTACAGATACACAATTGCTGACTTGGAAAGTAATGACAGAAAACTAAATATTAATTACAAAAAAGAGCAACTACACCAATGTTTGTCTCCCAGACACTTCATTACTTTTACGATATTATGCTAGTATTTATTACAGCAGTGTTTTCTTAGCCATAATAATAACAATTTGATTTATATAGCACTTTTTAAACCATAGTTACAAAGTAAGTAAGTAAGTAATTTGTATTTATTTAGCGCTTTTCCAGACCAGGGTCACAAAGCGCTTAAACAAAAGTGCTTTACATAAAAACAAACAATAGTTAAAAATGGCACAATACATTAAAACAGCACATTGATAAAACAAGAAGAAAAAAAAACATTTCATTCAAAGAAAATACTATTCAATAAAATGATAAAACACTGAAAATAAAAGAGAGTAAAAGCCCATTGATGAGGGTTAAGGGTTAAAAGGCGACATCACACAAAAGCCAGTCTGTAAAAGAGTGTTTTTAAAAGAGATTTCAAAGAAGACAGAGACAGTCTTACCTCACACATAGTGCAGCTGACAAGTGTCCGTTACAACTGACATGTTTTTAAATTAGTGCTTATCAGAAATGTTTAGATCAGAATGAAACAGAAACTGGAGGATTTTATAAATGACTAATTTAGGGAAGTGTTAATAAGGTAAGGTAAAACTCATTGAAATTGTTTTTTTCCAATAGCCAGCAATTTTTCATAAACAATAAAAAATAATACATATTAAATTTAATTTAATACTATTAAGACAGAAAGTGGTAACAAAATGTAAAAGTGATAATGAAAGACTTTGCTGATGAATTAATGATATATTTAACAGTATTTTAAACCACCGATTAGGCCTCAAATGACTCATTGAGTAACTTCAATAACGCAATTTTCATTGCTTCACCGGAGGTTCATTCCTGCTACAACAACTCGTTGCTGTCGAGCGATGAAGAAAGACGTGAGGGATAAGAAACGGTGAACAGTTTGAAAAAAAATGTTTAAAAGTAAAACGTGTTGCTTTGTTACACTGAAAGAATACTTGAACTGATTCTTAACATTTTACAAAACAATGATTAGCTAAAGCTGTGATAATAAATCATAAATAAAAAAAGCTTCTAATCTTTCACTTGTCGGAGCAAAGTCTCCATTTACTGGTTCATTGTCAGATAAGTAACTGTAATGTCATTGCAAGTAAGGGAAATATAGTACACTTGAAATAGCAAGTTTTTCTTTCTAAACAAACTACAGTACTTGTAACTCCTCACCTAGACCCAGAGGCAACACAAGGGATACCTCAATACTCTTTTGTTTTTCGGGCCTCCAGGTCACCTCAGATAAGACAAGACTAAACTATAGCCTTTTCCTTTAGACTTTTATTATACCTTATGATACTTTTCTTAGCTACGGTACAATTTATTCCCATTAATTCTTCTTACAATAATAATTCCTATATTGGTAGTAATTAATACATTTCAAATTTTATTTATTTTTGGGTGGTTTGAATTTGCAAAATTTTCAAAACGTTCAGAATCCTCAAGTAAAATGGATCTTCAGCCCTGAACTGAATCTCCTCCGTCATCAGAACGGTATCAAGAAGCTGATCTAGTTTCATAATGACTACTAACTACTGCCCACGTACAGACGGGTCGAGGAGAAAAACGATCCCTCAGCAACAATAATCCTCATGACATCACTGACTTCCATAAGAAAACACAAATGAGCTTCACTCACAGAATCTTCTGGTGGTCTTTGGATCTTGGGCCACTCGACTGAAGGTCCCTTCACCTGCAGGTACCTGTGGAAGAGGCTCTTGAAGCCCTCGAAGTCTTTCCTGCTCACCTGTAGAAGACACAAGTCACAGATGTGTAAAGATGTGTATCAGCATCATCACATCTCAGTCATAGTTCTGTGGAACAGGAGAAGTTCTTGGCAATTTTATTTGAATAAGACTAGCATGACTGGTTATCATGACTAGTGCCTCCGTGCTGGGGCCCGTTTAGTTAGGATTCTTAAGTTTGATTTCTAGATACATGTTTGTGTTCTGGGTCTGTGAAGTCAGAACCGAGCCCGTCATTCGCACGCTGACTCAGTATGTGTCACGTCCAGTGCTGTTCAGGGACCCAACGCCCCGAAGAACAAAATCACCACCAGATGTTTGAGTGGCGAAGAAGAAGAAGAAGAGGCCAAGAGATTACCTCCCTCTCCGGCCCAGTGGACGTGTCCAGCAGTTTCTCGATCTCCGTGTGCAAGGAGGTCTCCAGCTGGTGCTGCATCTCCTGGAACTGAGCCATCGGACCGTTCCACCCGTTGCACAGAGCTGGACATCAGAAGTGAGAACCAAAACATTCATGGTAAACATTTTTTCATCATGTTGTCCTTGTCTTTACATTGACACGGAGGATGAAATACATTTAATCATCACGTATATATTTCAAAGTACAGATTGGAATCCAGTAAGATCTGGAATCCTACTCGTAGAGATTGGAATTCTACTACTGAACTGGGATCTGAATATTGGAATTCTAATCTGTCCTAGCAGGATTCCAGATTCTACTAGTGAATTCCAATCTCTACTAGTAGGATCTGGAATCATACTAGTAGAGATTGGAATTCACTACTGTAGTGGGATCTGAATATTGGAATTCTAATCTGTCCGAGGACAAATGGGAATTATACAAGGACTATCTCCAATTAGGAGAAATTCAAACCCTAACCATAGCCAATATGAATATTAAGATGCCAGTTCAGTAGCAGGATTCCAATCTGTACTAGCAGGATTCCAGATCCTACTGGATTCCAATCTGTACTTTGACATATACATACAAAGGTTATAACTTGGAAATAACACAATAACATTAGTAATTATACAAACAAAATAGCACTTGAGTAAAAATAAAAATAGAGGTACAACAAACATAAATACTTCCTCGACTACCTCGAACTACTATTACTACGGAGTGATGAGTTGTCATGAAACAACGGATAAATAGACTTTATGATACGATGTCTTCAAAGGAGAGCGCCACCTACTGGGCCCCGAATATGACAACAATGTATCATGAAACCCCTTTAGCGGTTTCATGAATCCATCACTTTTCCCGCATTTGATTATTTTAACTTTAATCCTTTTACCTAGTCAACTAAAGTAACCTTTAAACTAGCATCTTCTACTACACTCTACTGCAAAACTATTCTTTACAACCTCTGAAGATAAAAACAACAGTTTTAATACCAATGACTTTAAACCTTCTGGGTATTTTCATAGCAACAAACTTTGATTGAGCAGCTTGATTATAATGTGTTAAACAGTCTTTCACCAACATCCATACAAATGATTGATTATAGGTTTTAAAGTTAGTGTGAATTAATAAAAGTGTTGTCAATCATCAATTGTGTTTTCTTTACCTGGTAACATCATCATTTTGTATTTATACATTTATTTAATTTTCTACAACATTTTTATGCATAGTAAAGAATCATCAAACATTGACTTTACAATTGTGTGTGTTTAAACTAATATTCTTAGGCTTGTGAAATGTAGCCTTAATTCTTTGACTTCCTTGAAATACCATATCTTAGTGTCATTTACTAATATAAAAATTTAAAATATTATATTTCAAAATAATTAAATACATGCATTAACTTTCTTTCACTTTTTCTAGTTTCTAAATAAACTTTAAAACAATGTGTCAAACATACTAAACCTGTATATTATAGAGAATAACAGTTTCCGTGTCTGGTCTCATGAAAAAACTAAACTTTTAATCATTTATTGTAATAAGTTAAAGTTCAATATTCTGATATTTAATTGAATCAAAGTTCATGTTAAAAACACACAATATTAATAGTCACAGCAACTATAAATGTTAGAAAACATTCTTACCTTTCACGTAAAGTTCCATTTCAAGAAGCCTTCGACACGCGTTTATAATAAAAAGTATCACCGAGCAAAGATTCCTTCACTGACCAGACTCTGGTTCTCTAAGTATCTTCAGCTCAGAGAGAGAATCATTCTGGTGTCCAGTCAGTCAGAAACATCTCCTCACGAACATGTTTTCAATGCCTGCCTCTTTTCCACTGAACCCGCGTCACAAGTCCTGACCTGAGCTTTTACTGTGTATTCTTCTGACCGCTTACTCAACACTGAGAAATACTGCGGCAAATACTCAAATAAAACACATCTTGGGGTTATTATCTGGAGAGGCGTGACGGGGAAGACCCGAGAGGGGCTGACATGAATGGACCAGGAGAGGCAGTGAACGCACCACGGAGGCAGTGAACGCACCACGGAGGTGAAACGTTACCTCTGGTCAAGTTAGCTCACCTGCTAACCTGCTAACCTAGAGATGGAACAATGATGGCAATAGTTACTTACGTTTGGTTAATAAAAGATGTCGGAGGAGGAGGATTCAGAGGCGGGTCGGCCTGGTTCCGGAGGGTCTAGTTTGGACCACAGATCCCCGAACAGTCAAGTCTTTGCTTTTTTTTTTTTTTTTAAAGCAAAACTACACACGATGAGTTGTCACGTTTAGTTTTCAATAGCCTTCAATATCGTCGGGTTAAAATGGCAAACTTTAAAAAAAAATGGTGAAGAAAATGTGATGAATTGTGACGACAGTGACATTCCAGGCATACAGGAAGTGGACGGCACGAGGAAGAGTATCAGCCAATCAAAGGACGGTATTTCGTGTGACGTCACCGTGAAACCCAATAGAATTTTGCGACGTGCAGATTTTTGGTCAAACCGTTAAACATTAACAATTTAATTGAAAAATGACTTGTGAATAAAAAATTATTTAAAACACCATGTATTGTTTGATTTAAAAAATATGCAAGTTTAAAAAAAAGGATTTCATTCAAGTATTTTCATTATCGGGTCCAACATGTTTAAAATCGCACTCGTTTTTACAGCTTTAAATTGTAAAAGATTAAATTCACCGTTCACAGTATTATAAAGATAAGCAATGTTTTTAAACGTACAATTAAAAGTAAAAAGATCAGATAAAAAGGGAAACAGCGCCTCCATCTGATGTATTTTCGCCCAGCATTGCTGTCTTGGGTTGTTTAATAGAAATAAAACATCATGTTTCTTGAGTTATTTGATGAATCCAGGGATTATTGGATATAAAAAAAATCCATTTGCATCGAAACCATGAGGTTTGTATGTTTCTGTTTCGGCCACAATCTTGGTCTGACATCAAAGCTTATGATTACATTTTAAAAAGTGTTTAAATAAATAACGTTAGTCACCAAAACTGTCGGAAACCATTATTGGGAAATACGTGCCGAGCAACAGCTAAACACACTTTTCCCACACAACGACATACGATACAATCACTTTTGTAAATGGCTTTTATTTTTCTATTGAAACAGGTTAATGACTTAGGAATGCAGGAACCACTGATCACACAAAACAACCATCGTGACTCATCTGTGTTGAAATGTTTGTCAGGTGTGTCGCGCTTTTCATATTCTACTATTAACTTGAGCTTAAATACCTTCTCTGGACCACATTGTTACTATTGTATTCAGGCTGGACTTGGTTAACCCTTATTTATCAGATGAACCTCCAGAGGAGTGTATAACAATTGACAGAACAGAAATATTTTTATTTGTTATTCATTTTTACTCACACCGACGTCTACATTGATGCATTTGCGTTGTTTATAACCTTGGGTTGTTACGTCATATCCTGTCTCTCTGAGCATAGAAACATTGCTGCGTCCATTTTCTGTCAATCGTACATCGTGACAAATGTAACCGAGACTGTTATCATTATCTTCTCTGATTATGTTTTTTTTAGGAAATATCGACCCTGATAGTTGAGAAATCTCCAGTTTTAACCGCACTTTAATTTGTCTTTGTGTGTATTTGTGATGGTAAAATGTTTCTCTGGTGCAAAAGACAGGTTGTTAGAAGTTTTCCTTAGTTTTTTTTAATAATTTGGTTTATTTTGTCTGATGTATATTATAGTTTAATTCAAATGTGTTTGTACCTTCTATCTAAACAAGGAGCATAAAAGAATGATTTTGTCGAATGTTTCTTTTATTGGTACAGGCAGATAAATGGACTGGCACAAAGAGCTCCATGACCGATTTATTATTTAATGTCTGAGTATTTACCTATGAGAAGATTCTAATGATCGCTCAGAGAAGTGCACAACCATCCATCTGTGGCTCTTTTTTTGGGGGGTCGTCAGTTCCCACCTGATAACCTTCAATCCTGTCAAGCCCCGAGTTCAGCCACTGCCGTGTCTCTCTCCTCCCTCAGCTCGGCAGCAGTGGCTTCCATTTTACCGCGAGAGAAGTCGTTGATGGCGAGTCCGTCGACAATCTTCCAAGTCTTGTCCTGAAAACAGCAAAGAAATGACGACGTTAGAGACAAGTAAGGATGCAAATGACTTTCAAATCATGAAAATTCAATTGTCGTAGCAAAAATAACAGTGTTACAATTGTTTTTATAACGTTTAAATTCAGTTTAAGCCTTTTTAATATCTTTTTATTTGGCTGTGACTTTTAAAGAAACAAACACAAAAACAGTGCCACTTTATGAGCACAATCATTATTATTATTATTATATATAATAATTTAATATATATTATATATATTATATTATTATTATTATAAGACAATATTATATATAATAATTATACTTATTATTAGAACTATTAAACAATTTCACAAAGGAGACCTCCTAAGGGGTCAATAAAGTTCTACCTAATTCTAAATTATGTTTATTACTCACAAGTTTAGTCGAAGAAAAAATCCTACTTCATTATTTGTAAATACAACATACATTCATTTTCCAAAGTGTATTTCAAATTACATGCACAAATAAGCAGCGATACTACGTTCTCTATAACAAAAAATTAAAGGGCTTTTTATTATTTTGGAAATCATCAAGACATTGACCTTGATCTGGACGGGGAATGAGTAGATGAGGTCGTCTGCGATTCCATACGAGTTCCCTGTGGAGTAAACTCCCATCGAAGTAAACTGACCCTGAAGAAAAGAGGAGAAACTTCTTGTTTCCACTGTGCAGACGAGCCATGGATCTCAGTGTTAGTACTAATACTTCACCTCTGCAGTTCCACACCAGAGGTCTCTCAGGTGGTCACAGATGGCCTTGGCTGCAGACATGGCACTGGACAGTTTCCTGGCCTTGATGACGGCGCCACCTCTCTGCTGCACCGTCTGTGACAGAAGAATGGTTTTGTGATACATGAGGTTATTTTAAATCAATATTTTAGACATTTTATTATCATTTATCAAGAGGTTCATTGAAACGTACAGTGATGAAGTCGCCCTTGAGCCAGGCGTCGTCCTTCACGGCCTCGTAGCATCCCAGCTCAGAACCGGCCTTGTTGACCTTACAATGGTGGACGTCGGGGTACTGAGTGGACGAGTGGTTCCCCCAGATGATCACGTTCTTCACCTGCGTGGCAGGAACCCCGCAGCGCATCGCAACCTTTCAGAGAATGAACAGAAGATGAGAACCAGTCCCTGGACCAGAAGAACCAGGATACACACCTGAGAGGAGGCTCTGTTGTGGTCCAGACGAGTGAGGCAGGAAAAGTTCTCTTTAGGAATGGAAGGAGCAAACTTCGCCGCAATCAAGCAGTTGGTGTTTGCAGGGTTTCCTACGACGAGCACCTGAAGACAAGAAAACAATCAGTCAGTCAAAGATTCAGCTTCATACGACCAACAGTAGAGATTTAAACAGTAGATTAGAAAATGACATCAAAAATAAACATTGCTCTGATTTTGTGACATTATTGATTTTAAAATGATGTTCATATATTTGTTTATTTAAATTAGAAAATCAAATCTAATAATTATAGAAATAATTAACATGAGGAAATAAATATTATATGATTAAACACATCATTAAACAATGTTTTAGGTCAACAGTTTATGGTCAATGAGGATTAAAAGTGTAACAAAATACTGTAAATAAAGAGTTTCCTGATTCAGATTCAAAACTTAATTTGATTGATTGATTTTCTTACAACACATTGAATTGAAATTTGAATTAAATCAGTTCACCGGAAAAATATAAAACATAAATTCCCAGTATATTTTCACACACAGGACATATGACAATGAAACACATATGAAACAATAAAGCAAAAATAAATACAGTGATAAATGAAATCATTATAATATAACAAAAGACATTTATCCTTAAATAATACCGTAATTATTAAATAGTAACTTTATATGTATTACATATTTTCCCATCCATTCATAAACATACAATAACTGTCAAGTGTCTTATAAACATAAACATAATAACAATCTAATGAGGATTAAATTAAAAGACAGAATTTCGGTTTTATATAATCTATATTAATATTAAACATGTTTTGAAGAATTTATTTAAAATATACATGAACAAAAATTAGTTCTTCATGGAGTCTAAGGAAGCCATTTGTATTCTGAACGACTACCTTGACCGTCTTCTTGGCGTACTTGTCCAGGGCTGCTCCCTGACTCTTGAAGATGGCTCCGTTGGCCTTGAGCAGGTCCTTCCTCTCCATGCCCTCCCGTCTGGGCATGGAACCCACCAGGACGGCCACATCCAGGTCCTTGAAGGCCACGTCTTCCTTGTCGGTCGGGACGATTTCTATCGGAACAACTTTGTTAGCAAACAAGTTCAGGGAAGATGTTTGTAAAAGTTCTCAGAAAGACCTCTCAGCAGTGGGAGGGCACAGTCCTGCAGCTCCATGAGGACCCCCTCCAGGACCGGCAGCATGGGACTGATGTCCAGCAGGAGCAGGGTGATGGGCTGGAACACATTTTGAAGAAGGCATTGGTTTGATTGTAATGTGGAAGGACACGTATACAGCTGCTTTTCCCCGGATCCCAGCGTGACACGCCAGGGCCATGTGGTGGAATAACTGGGGTGCATGCCAGGCGGATCAAATGGTTTTAAAACCGGACCGGAGGAGCAGGTGTGACCTTGAAACATTCGTGACTTTGGAAGGAAAAGTGTGACATTATCGTCATCACAATTAACAACAATTATTATAATAATAATACAACAATAATACTTTTGTTTATGTAGACAGTACTTTAAATCTGTCAGACCTCGTCTCTTTCTAAAGAACAAGATGTGATCCTCACCTGATCCTTGCCAAACACATCCCCCTTGGCAATGCTGAACAGAAGGGAATACGCGATCTGTCCAGCAGCCCCGGTCACCAGAACTCTAATAGGGTCAGACTGTGAACACAACAGAAAGGTTCAGGACTTCACACTTGAAGAACAGAACTTGTTGAACGGGTCAAGTCTATTCTTGGCTCCAGCTTTAAGTCCAAAATTAGATCCGAACGGATCTAGAACTGTCTTTGTTACATAACAAAAATTAAAGAATAGACACATTTTCTTTACACGTCATCGATCAGTGTCAGATAAATACTCTCAAATAAATACAACTCAAATTTTTTATTTTAAATATTTTTAAATTACACTTGAATCTACATTTACATTTACTGTTGTTTTAATGGTATCGCAGCCTCAACGAGTCCATCGAAGGAAACAGTTTGATGAATGAAGTATATATTGAAATAAAGCTCACCATGTTCACTCGATGGCTGGAGTTCGAATCCCAGCTCTCTGGGAGGGGCGGGGCTGAGGCTTTTAAACGCCTCCGCTTTTTTACGACACTTCTGAGCAGCAGGCGGCAGTAGGGCAGACCTCATGCAAAACACTGCTATGAGCTTTAAACATTTAAACACACTTTCTTTTATCGAAGGGTGTTGATGTGCGGCTTGTTTGTTCAGTGACGTCCGAAACCGAACAACAATTTCGTCACGACTGAATGAGACGATAGTTAGCATGTTAGCATAGCCACCAAAGTGCCGCTTGCTGCTGTTGCCTAGCGACGTTGAACTTTAGCAGTTAGCAGTTAGCATCCGCACTTGTGAGACTTATTTAACACTTGTTACATTGTTTGTATAAAGAGGACGAAATGTTCGGCAACTAACCACAACACATAACAATGTGTTTTAATATAAGCTAGTTGAAGAGTCTTCACGGCGTTTGGACATTTCTGCGAACTTGTGGCTGTTTTTCCAGGTAAGAAAGTACATAAATACTGCCTTGTATTACTTCAAACGTCTGTTCTATTATATACTTGTATAGTAAAGTAAACGTGGTGAACAGTGACACGATCTGTCTTCAATCTGGTTTGACATGATCATGATCTGATGCTTTATTCTCCCACAGTGAGACAAACATTGACATCAACTTAGAGAACGTTTTTAATTCTTCATCCATGTTTGGATGTTTTAACATTATTGACTGAATCATTACCTCACAATGTTGTCACAACTTTTTTTTAGTAAAGGTTTAGTAGTTACTAGTTATCTTTGTGGTTTTCCCTCCATTTTTAGATGTACAATAAAATACTTGTATGTTTAATTGAAATGTTAGTATTATTTTACTGTGGTACAAAGATTGCTGCCTGATATATAAATACAATTCAAGTCATAACAGTTTTTAACATGTAAACATAAGTGGATATATTATTATTATTATAGAGACAAACACAAAATGCTAGATAGCATCCAAATTATTTTTAACATTGAAGGAGACCAAGTCAAGGCCAAGGCTGAAAGTTCTCTGCTATGTATTGGCAAGAATTTAGTGATATGATACGTATCATAGAGGCAAATATACCATATATTGCGATACTGTAGGAACAAGGTTATGTTTGTAGTATTGTGATGTACTTGACTCTGGTGTTGTGATAGTGTAGTAACAAGTATATATGTGTAGTATTGTCCAGTACTTGACTCTGGTGTTGTGATAGTGTAGTAACAAGTATATATGTGTAGTATTGTTCAGTACTTGACTCTGGTGTTATGATAGTGTAGTAACAAGTATATATGTGTAGTATTGTCCAGTACTTGACTCTGGTGTTGTGATAGTGTAGTAACAAGTATATATGTGTAGTATTGTCCAGTACTTGACTCTGGTGTTATGATAGTGTAGTAACAAGTATATATGTGTAGTATTGTCCAGTACTTGACTCTGGTGTTGTGATAGTGTAGTAACAAGTATATATGTGTAGTATTGTCCAGTACTTTAGTATTTACAGACCACATGACTCTTGATGAAGTCGAAACTACTTTCATTTGTTTTCAAACAAAAATATGTCCAAAAATCAGCTTTAGAAGCTGCTGGACTCACTGTATCCTCTCGTCCTCAGTCATCCCGGGATTGTATTGTTCCTGTAGCTCTGGTTTATGTTGTGCAGGCCTGGATGTTAATATCCCTGGAATCATGCACACGTCTGGCTCCGCTGAGACTGTGATGGTCCAGTGAGTGATGGCACCTGTTGGTCTGGATGTCATCGGTTCACCTGAAGACGTTCGTCGTCTTCCAGCCTCTGAGGTCACTGTGAGCTCAATGATGTAAACTTGAGGCGGACCAGAGAACAAGGTCTGGTCACGAGGGTGGAAGAGCATTTACCCTCGTCCGCTGACTTACCAGCACCTCAAGACACTTCAACACCTGAGGCATCACAACAATATGTGCCTTAATGTTGCTGGACTTTGGCATTAAGGGCACCTGGTAATACCACTGGTTTAGGTTTGCGTGTGAAGGCAGCACACGTATGTAGCTCTGATGGTAGAGCTTGGATGCCTTTATCTCCCACAGATCTTTCCAGGTGATCTTCTTCTGGTCCTCTCCTTTCGATGCCATTCACTGCCCTTTTGTTTTTAAACTAAACTACACATTGAACTTTATTTAAATCAAGACAAAACCCTCAATATTTAAGTGTTTCTCATATACACCTAGTACAGCGCAAAACATATTCTAGCTGCTCTCAAATAAATCTAAAAAACTGTTTTCTTAACTTGTAATTCCTAAAACTTCACTAATCCAGACCAGAGCAACATGATCAATATCTAATCTTTAATCTTGGATCAAAACAAACTTGACTGCATGACGTCGAGGTTGTGGGCAGAAATAAAAGTTTATTTTCAAACAGTTTATGTTTGTACTTGTGTACGTTAAATTATTTAAACATCCATTTTTGTACTTTGCCAAGTCTCTGTATGATTGTTTATATCAATCATTTATTTTCCTTATCTTTCTTTATGGATCAACATATAAACATGAGTTTTCTCTACGGATTCAGTATCGTTTGAACATCTATGACTTTAAAATGTTAATTCTAGATCAATAACAATGATTACATATTGATTATTGAGTATGAACGTCTTTATTTTTGTTGTGATTAGTAACATTTGAATATTTTTATACCATGACTTACAGTTCGAAGGAGTTCCATCAATATTTCTCACCAATTCATGACACAATTGACCAAAAGTCAGTGTTTAGTGTTGATTCTGATCCGGTTTTTTCAAATTAAATGTTTGTTCTTTCCTCATCATTCTCATGTATATATAACTTTCTTTTCCAAGATAAGGAACAAATAGAAAGTGTTTCCCAGACGCTGCTGGATTTCTCTCCAAAGCCTAAACTGACTTCATCTTGTCGGTGACAGGGGATGATATGGACCGACGGGCTCCGTGTGCAATGGCCTGATTCTGAGCAGTTTGAAGCAGCTGCCGGAGCCTGACATTGCTGCTCTCAGCTCCTCTTACATGTCAGCCTGCAGTGTGTCATGTGCTTGTGTGGGTCACCAGTGTCAGTGTGTGTAACCAGTGTCAGTGTGTGTAACCAGTGCTTGTGTGGGTCACCAGTGTCAGTGTGTGTAACCAGTGTCAGTGTGTGTAACCAGTGCTTGTGTGGGTCACCAGTGTCAGTGTGTTTAACCAGTGTCAGTGTGTGTAACCAGTGTCAGTGTGTGTAACCAGTGTCAGTGTGTGTAACCAGTGTCAGTGTGTGTAACCAGTGTCAGTGTGTGTAACCAATGTCAGTGTGTGTAACCAGTGTCAGTGTGTGTAACCAGTGCTTGTGTGGGTCACCAGTGTCAGTGTGTGTAACCAGTGTCAGTGTGTGTAACCAGTGCTTGTGTGGGTCACCAGTGTCAGTGTGTGTAACCAGTGTCAGTGTGTGTAACCAGTGCTTGTGTGGGTCACCAGTGTCAGTGTGTGTAACCAGTGTCAGTGTGTGTAACCAGTGCTTGTGTGGGTCACCAGTGTCAGTGTGTTTAACCAGTGTCAGTGTGTGTAACCAGTGTCAGTGTGTGTAACCAGTGTCAGTGTGTGTAACCAGTGTCAGTGTGTGTAACCAGTGTCAGTGTGTGTAACCAATGTCAGTGTGTGTAACCAGTGTCAGTGTGTGTAACCAGTGCTTGTGTGGGTCACCAGTGTCAGTGTGTGTAACCAGTGTCAGTGTGTGTAACCAGTGCTTGTGTGGGTCACCAGTGTCAGTGTGTTTAACCAGTGTCAGTGTGTGTAACCAGTGTCAGTGTGTGTAACCAGTGTCAGTGTGTGTAACCAGTGTCAGTGTGTGTAACCAGTGTCAGTGTGTGTAACCAATGTCAGTGTGTGTAACCAGTGTCAGTGTGTGTAACCAGTGCTTGTGTGGGTCACCAGTGTCAGTGTGTGTAACCAGTGTCAGTGTGTGTAACCAGTGCTTGTGTGGGTCACCAGTGTCAGTGTGTGTAACCAGTGTCAGTGTGTGTAACCAGTGCTTGTGTGGGTCACCAGTGTCAGTGTGTGTAACCAGTGTCAGTGTGTGTAACCAGTGCTTGTGTGGGTCACCAGTGTCAGTGTGTTTAACCAGTGTCAGTGTGTGTAACCAGTGTCAGTGTGTGTAACCAGTGTCAGTGTGTGTAACCAGTGTCAGTGTGTGTAACCAGTGTCAGTGTGTGTAACCAATGTCAGTGTGTGTAACCAGTGTCAGTGTGTGTAACCAGTGCTTGTGTGGGTCACCAGTGTCAGTGTGTGTAACCAGTGTCAGTGTGTGTAACCAGTGCTTGTGTGGGTCACCAGTGTCAGTGTGTGTAACCAGTGTCAGTGTGTGTAACCAGTGCTTGTGTGGGTCACCAGTGTCAGTGTGTGTAACCAGTGTCAGTTTGTGTAACCAGTGCTTGTGTGGGTCACCAGTGTCAGTGTGTGTAACCAGTGACAGTGTGTGTAACCAGTACTTGTGTGGGTCACCAGTGTCAGTGTGGGTCCAATACACACCTTTTTGTATTGGAAAAAAAGGTTTACAAGATTTACTTTCACAATATTTGACCAAGTTTATGGCGATTTGACAAAACAAAAGCACAACAATGATCAGGAAAAAGGGAATAATAATAAAAAATAATCAGGTTTGGCACATTTGGTTTGTGGACAAATACCTACAGTACTAAATAACTCAAACAACTTTAGACTAAAACTTGTGAGAGTGTAACGCTCTTGACGGACACTGTGTAAAATATGTTGTTACAGGATCAGATCACGACTCAGTTTTTATTTAAAAATAAAATATTGAACTTTTACTTTACTTTAATGTTTTACTTCTAATCCAGATCCAAACATGTTGTACTTCATGATCAATAAAAAAGTACATTAGACATTTTTTATTTCCTCATCCACTCGGTGAACAAAAGTAACAACGACAAAGCGAATAGTTCATGTTTTAAACTGTCATCAATCTTGATTTATTAGTAAGTAAGTACTTTATATTTATGTGGAGCTTTTCCAGACCAGGGTCACAAAGCGCTTAAACAATCAAAACAATATTCAATAAAGTATATACTTTAAAGATCAAGATAAAACTGATAACACAACAGGAGTTCCAGAAAATCAAGGAAAAGCCTGAACAAATAAAAACGTCTTAAGATGTTTCTTGAAAGAGTCAGTACTATTAGTACTACCCTTTCTACCTTGTCCTCACCTGCTCAGCCCTGTTATACCTGGGATCTTCATGGGATCCTGATATTTCTTCTGCTCCTCCACTTGTCCCTGCAGAGTGCCCCCGAGTGAACCTTCTCCAGGGCAGCTGGAGGCAGATAGACGAACACCCACCGGCCTCAGGATCACCTTCTTATCTGCCTCGCGAGACAAAATAGACGTCACACCGTGAACCAGATAACAGGTAACACTGAAGCACATGCACACGTGAAGAAAGTTGCATCAGAGTCACTGACGTCATCGACACGGTTCTTTCTCACTTTGAAGTTGTGGCTGATGTACAGTTTTACAAATGGCTGCAGTTACCATGACCTGCCGCCAGGTGTCAGTGTAGCAGCACCTCAACATAAAATGACAGAATCTTTCAGCAGTTTGGTTAAAAAAGGAAATCAATCCTGCTAATTATTAACAACTGCAATGTGAGCGAAACTATTTTATGTTTTCATCTGCTTTTAAATACATTTTTACATCAATATTATTAAAAAAAAATTAATTCATATTGTTATCATATGTGCTGGTGGAGGTCGTTCACTTTGACCCAGAGGTAAAACAAGGGATACTCCAAACACATTTTTCTTTTGGCCACCGGGGTCACCTTGACCCAGAGGCAACTCAAGGGATACCACAAACACATTTTTCTTTTGGCCAAAACTTGATAAATGTACGACAGTCGTTAACAAAACAAAAAGAAGGTTCATATATAATCCAATGGTACATTACTGTATATTGCTGATATTACAGTACATACTTCTTTTTAAATCATTATAATTATAAGTACTTTGATATATATACATATACATTGTTATTATAGTGACAAAAACTAACAAAGAGGTGGGTTTTTTAATGAGTGATGTCGGGGTCAGCTGTCAAGTGTCTGTCTGTCTGTCTGATTGTTGATTATAAAACTAAATCAGATAAGATTAAAGTTCATGTTGATTCGTTGACATCCATGTTAGTAATTAAGTTGTACATTAAGAAAGTACATTTTCATTTCAAATATGACAAAAAGAGTATTTAGTTTCTTCTGCGCATTTACGTTGATTTTCTTCTCGTCGACCCAGTAATTGATAGAATATCTCCATCGCACTAGAATCCAGTCTCCAACACGTCTTTAATGATTGAAAGTCGTGAAGGACGTCAATCCTCGCCGAGCAAATGGAAGCGAGCGAGACTTCAATCAAAGAGCAGCTTCTGCAAACACTCTCTTCCTGGCACTGGAGCAGAACTATTCAATTAAATCTTAGAATATAAACACACGCTCACGCCGGATTGTCCTCACAGGTGTGTTTGTTCTGCTCCCAACGTCGCTCGCTCCGTTTCCAGTCTTCAGAGTGTTTGCATGAGAAACTAGTCCTTGAAATACATTGAATTAATCGAGACAAATCACCTTTAATTGAATTTCATAGCAGTTTATTGAATAAAGTCTTCATTCACCGTGTGTTTCCCATCTTCATGTGTCATTGTCCACTTGCTGATAAGAAGTCAAATGATTGGTTTACCTTTATTCTGGTAAATGTAAGAAATAATCTAACATTTCTTCAATATCTTTATGTATTTTATCAAATAATATCTCGTACATTTTTGCACCTACGAAGTTTCCTAATGCTGTTTTACTTCTCTAGGGATAAGGATATATTTGTCTATGAATCTTAAATTATTATTATTATTATTATTATTATGTAATATGTTTGGCCAAAAAAACTTAAACCATATTATATGTAAAATGATATGTTGTAATAAAACAAATTAAAAAAAAAGTTTTAGTCCTCAGTAATATTTCTTTGTATTTGTTGATGTTAAATTCACCAGTTGTTTGCACATCAATTAGTTTTCAACTGATTGGTTTCAACGAAAGACTTCTTTGTTCCACGTCTCACTAAAGAACACGTCACTGTCCAGTTAGAACGAATGTGTCAATCAAACGTGTCTCATCGAGTGATTGGTTCAAAATTAAAGTAGTTAAATTGTGTATCGCTGGAGCAGAAATGATAAGCATAGGTCGAGCCTCCATTGAAAGATACTATTGCTCATATATTATTATTATATTATTATATAACATCAGACTCCTACTTCCTTCCTGTTACAGACACTTTGGTGAATCTACATTTTGTTCCGCATGAGACCTTGTTGGGTAAAGGTTTAGGGTCTGATTGCACTTGACACTCATGATCTAGAGGAAAACTAAGGAAAACTAAAGAGTTTATTTTGTGTGGATCACATGTATCAGTGGATCTCAAATATAGCTCCTAAGACGTATGAAGCTGATGTAAGATGTTGAATATAAGCCGTGTTTATTCCTCATTACATGGGTTTCAAACTCAAGGGCCGAAGTTTCTTTGCAGTCATGGGGCCAAAATAAATGTGTGTTATATCTGCCTTCATCCTTCGTTTCCGAAAAGTTCCCATCAAATTCCTCTTTTTCACCCTCAGTCTTTGTGTGTTTGTTGACTTCATACCATAATATACTGTATGTTCTTATCTGGTCTTTGACTGAGGTATTTTTATATGAACATTGATGTTTAGCTAAAGACTTTCATCCACGTGAAATAACATGAGTTTGAAACAAAGATCAAAATAATCTTTGTATAAACTTTCTAATCGTGTATTTTTTGCTGATAAATGATTAGGACGGACAATTTAAAGCAGCATATTGTTCGACCTCCGACCTCAGCTGTTACAAATAAGTTTGACATCCATGATAAGTATTTTGAAACAAAATGCTTTGAGCTTCGATGGCTCAGAAAAAGTTTGAAACAATGTTGTGTTCAGTGAGCAAAGTTAGAAAATGGATTAAACTCATAAGTTTTCAGGTAAAGCCATTAATTGACTGAAGTTTATTCCAGCCGTGTTTTGTGAGTTAATTGGAGAATGTTTGGAAATATGCTTCGTGCGACTCGAGAACATATACAGTCATTAAAAAACCATTGAATCAGCACTAACCTGTGGCACTGTGTGGCCACCAGGGGGAAGCAAACTACCACAAACCAAAAAATGTCTAATCTGGCACTTTTTCCATTTGCTTTTGAAAGCAACAATTTTTTGACACTCATTGAAGGGTGACCGGAGTCCTGGCCTGCAGCCGGTTCATGTGTCGGGGGGAAAGGTGTTCCACCTTTTTTTTTTCATCAACTCTTGTTTTAGCACAGCAAGTCTGGCCCACAAAGTCCCCCTGACCCGCTCCACGCAGTCCATGAGCACAACCTTTCATTAACCTCAATACCTAAATCCGTCCAACTGGACCAGTGGCGGCGACTCGCCTGACGCTGGCGATCACACCCCTCTGCACAGTCATAATGGGCCACGGCTCAATCGGGGGGTGGGGGGCTGGGAGGTGCACATTTCCAGCAGCATTCTGGCTCCTTCCAAGAGGCTGGTTGTCTGCAGGTTACCAGCAACACCGATTTTCTGCACTCACTAAAAGGAAAGAATGTTTTCCCCCACAACATGGCTGTGTGGGGATTAAGGCCCATTCTGAGTGGCCCCGGGTCGTGCAGCAGATGTTAGCCAGGATAGAGTTTGTTGCCGTGCCGACGGTGAGCCGGTGGGATTGGCCCGCCCAAACGTTAAGCCTATGTACATGCATGGGATGGGAGGGGTGTGTGTGCCCATGTGTGATCTCTTACCATACGTTAAAAAAGAAAGGCGTGGGAAATGTGCCAGGCCACCGAAGAATGTCGCCATTATCCCAAATGACTTGTTAAATAGAAACCTCGAGTGCGAGTCATCTCGCCATTAACCACTTCTTTCTATTCAATGGTTCACTATATGGAAGTGAACATCACGGCCGTTTCCTCCTGATAACAAAGGCCTCAGACTTGAAGGTGCAGATTTTAAACGGCCGAGAAGAAGCTTTTGTTTTCTTTGTTTCCACGAAAACACCTAAAACACCATCTGAGCAAGAAACGGCTTTTAAGTTTCTGGTTAAGTGACAAAAACAAAGTGTTTCTTCTGGACCATGAGGTTGGCAAGATGTCAGTCACATACTTAAGAAGACAAGTTGGTCAACGCCAGATTTTTTATGGCAGCCGTGTCTACGATTACAGTTCTTTCCTCTCACAGGTTTAAATGGGTCGAGAGCTGGTCCAGGTTTGGCAAATGTAGAGTCTGGATTTGGTTTAAAGAAGTGTCAGTCACCGTCTGTCCTTGGGAGCCTTGACATGTCGTAACCATAACTTTTGATACTAGATCCTTGAGTCAAACTCCGAGTCGATCTTTTGGCATCTGAAGTTTCAGGGCCACAACCATTGTATATTAACTCTAAAAGGAAGTCTTGATATTGCCTTATGGCTCTTAATGATCTCTCACCAAACACAATCCTTTCTTTAAAAATCTGTTTCATCTCTGTTGCTAAACTTATCTTAAACATCTTAATAGTTCACCATGAACAGTGATCAACTTTCAGTTTAAGCGAAGCTTGTGTCGTCTTCAAATGACTTGAGGGGTCAGACGTGGTTCGACACGTGTGTGGATGTTCCTGCGTGTTCAGGAAGTGATTTATCTGAACGATCATGGATGGATTTTAACTCCACTTTACGGACTTTAAAGTGAAGAGACATGTGTTTTAAACCTCGTTCAAATGAATTAAGATTTGGTCGTACATTCTTGTCACGCTCGAACGGCTCTGAGGCGAGGACGAGAACCTCAGTGGATCAAAGAGAAGTGGACTTCCTTGTATGGTCACTTCTGTCCGACCTCTGGGCTCAGACTCTCCGGCTGCCAGAAACACATACGCCGTGGTGGAGCTCGTTCACTCTGACCCAGAGGTAACACAAGGGATACCACAAACACATTTTTCTTCTGGCCACGGGGTCACCTTGACCCAGAGTCAACACAAGGGATACCACAAACACGTTTTTCTTTTGGCCACCGGGGTCACCTTGACCCAGAGGCAACACAAGGGATACCACAAACACGTTTTTCTTTTGGCCACCGGGGTCACCTTGACCCAGAGGTAACACAAGGGATACCGTGAACACAGTTTTCTTCTGGCCACCGGGGTCACCTTGACCCAGAGGTAAAACAAGGGTTAAAGATTTGCCATCGTTGTGACCTGATTATTATCAACTGTTGAACTGATTAAATACCGATGCACAGGCAACACTAATCCGTGGCAGCAAGATTTCTGTAAACGATTGTGTTCTGTGATGTTGCAACAGTGGCTCGAAGAAAACATTGAGTTATAACCTGAGAACATCGAACATTTTGTCGCTTCGATGGTGAAAATCGTGGGAAAAAGGATTTGCATGTTGTCGGACAAATTCCTAAATTTTTCCGAATCTGTTCTCTTTGTGTTTCCTATTCAAACGGAAGAGACGAGGAACTGCAGGCAAGCGTTTGAAGCGTTTGTCCGCGTGAAAGACGAGCCTAACCTCATGGATGTTACCACATGAGGCGCAAAGCCTTGTGGTACTTGTCGGTGTCAGTCTTGATCGCGACAGGAAACTGGATACGAGCTCCAACAAGCCACGACTCGACGCAGCAGCGCTTCAAGTCCTCAGTGCCGCGTATGTGACCCGGGCTTCGGTTCGGAAGCATTGTGAGCATTCCTGAGTCGAAAATGATTAAGAAACGAACAAAAAACACGTTTAGGCGTCCGAGAATTTATACATAACATAACAATGATACTTGTAAAGATGGTAAACATCAAAGGATCGACCGCCGTCTTAAAATGTACCGTATTTTCCGGACTATAAGTGTCTCCGGAGCACAAGTCGCTCCAGACATAAAATGCATAATAAAGAAGGAAAAAACATATATAAGTCGCACTGGAGTATAAGTCGCATTTTTGGGGGAAATGTATTTGATAAAATCCAACACCAAGAGCAGACATGTGATCTTGAAAGACAATTTAAAATAAAACTAGAGGCAACAACAGAATAATGTTACGTTACATGAAGTGAGAACCTGGTATGTTAACATAACATATGAAGAGTTATTCAGAGAACTATAGCATCAATAACTAACTAGTTTACCAAACCATCCGTGTAACTCCAAATAACTCTTCATCCTCGTGTCACTTTTAAACAACTAACTAACTCCGGAGGTAGAAGATGCTTCCTCTTCTACGTGGAAATGATCAACACAGGCCTAGAGCGCCCTCTGGTGGTTTAGTGTGAAAATAACATGTGAAATGATATACCGCTAATAATGTGGTAATAATTTCACACATAAGTCGCTGTTGTTGCCTCTATTTTTTTTAATTTTAAATTGTCTTTCAAGATGACATGTCTGTTCTTGGTGTTGGATTTTATCAAATACATTTCCCCCAAAAATGCGACTTATATATGTTTTTTCCTTCACGATCTTCCTCTCTCTTTGCGCTTGATGGATCTACTGACTCTTTTAAGAAACATCTTAAGACGTTTCTATTTGTTCAGGCTTTTCCTTGAATTTCTGGAACTCCTGTGTTGTTCTCAGTATTATCTTGATCTTTAAAGTATGTACTTTTTTGAGTATTGTTTTGATTGTTTAAGCGCTTTGTGACCCTGGTCTCGAAAAGTGCTATATAAATAAATATTACTTACTTACTTACTTATATTTTATGGCTGGAGCGACTTGTACTCCGGAGACACTTGTAGTCCGGAAAATACGGTACGTAAATGATGTTTATCTCTTAAAATATAAAAAAAAACAAATTCTCTCCTTGACCTTCTTCGAAGTTGAAAGTCGACCCTGGAATCGACTTCAGCAGGAAAAAAACAAGTTTGTGTTTTCAGAGAAAGGTACGTTAATCCTCCGAGGTCCAGGGGAGATATGACACGAGTGTCTCTGAAGTCGCACCAAAGAGAAGCGAGTGCCACGTGGACATCTGACCGGTGCAGTCAGTGCCGTGTCAAACTGTCGACAAAAGGAGGCAGTGCCAGCTGAGAGGTGTCTGAGGTGTCGTGGCCTTCTTCTGAGGGGTGACGGACAGCAGGTGTGTGAGGCGCTGACGGAGGAATCAGACGCTGAGGAGTCTGGGGGACGAGGTGCTGACCTTTCAGCGTCTCAGAGTCCGTCTCGCTCTGTTCGTCTGACAACAAAGTTGAAGGCGTCTGAGCTTCCAGAGTCATTGACAGGTGTGTGTGCACCTGAGACATCCAGATGATTTTTAGTTTTAGAAACTCATTTATGGTTCAATTAAATGTGGTTTTTCTAATGGAACCAAAGAGAAGACCTGCTGTTAGTGAATCATCCACTTGAGACGTTTTTATTTGTTCAGGCTTTTCCTTGATTTTCTGGAACTCCTGTTGTGTTCTCAGTTTTTTCTTGACCTTTAAAATATATACTTTATTGAATATTGTTTTGATTGTTTAAGCGCTTTGTGACCCTGGTCTGGAAAAGACTTACTTACTTACTTATTATTAGGGTTTTGTACTGGCAACAATATTACAAAAGGAGTCACGGCAGAAGGAGAACGATACCATACAATATAATGTGAGACTGTAGGAACGAATTGTGTGCACATCAGCTTTAATAGCAGCGTGAGTCGACTGTATCCTCTTGTCCTCAGTCATCGCCGGAATCTCTCGCAGGATTTCCTTGTTCCTTTCGTTGACTCCTGCCATCCAGTAGAACGTTTATTTTCAACACAATAATGAGCAAACACTGTGAATATTTGCATGTTAATTGTAAAAATCGAACTATATATTTATACAAAACATAAAAGAACGATTATTAAAATAAAATGTTATTTCAAAGCCAAAAATATGACACAGTCTAGGCAAAAACATCCGATATATATATATATACAGTATATATATATATATAAGTCTCACGACAAAGGGATACTATACAATATAATGTGAGACTGTAGGAACTAAATGTTCGCACATCAGCTTCGATAACAGCGTGAGTCGACTGTATCCTCTTGTCCTCAGTCATCGCCGGAATCTCTCGCAGGATTACTTTGTTCCTTTTGCTGCAGAGAACACAATGACTACTGCCATCTAGTGGAACATTTATTTTCAACACAATAATGGGCAAATGCTGTGAATATTTGCATGTCAATTGTAAAAATCGAACTATATATTTATACAAAACATAAAAGAACGCTTATAAAAATAAAATGTTATTTCAAAGCCAAAAATATGACACAGTCTAGGCAAGACATCCAATTTATATATATTCGTCTCACGACAAAGGGATACTATACAATATAATGTGAGACTGTAGAAACAAAAATCAGCTTTAATAGCAGCGTGAGTCAACTGTATCCTCTTGTCCTCAGTCATCGCCGGAATCTCTCGCAGGATTTTTTTTGTTCCTTTTGCTGCAGAGAATGCAATGACTACTGCCATCACATATATATATATATATATATATATATATATATACAGTATATATATATATATATATATATATATATATATATAAGTCTCACGACAAACGGATACTATACAATATAATGTGAGACTGTAGGAACTAAATGTTCGCACATCAGCTTCGATAACAGCGTGAGTCGACTGTATCCTCTTGTCCTCAGTAATCGCCGGAATCTCTCGCAGGATTACTTTGTTCCTTTTGCTGCAGAGAATGCAATGACTACTGCCATCTAGTAGAAAGTTATTTTCCACATATATATATATTGGTAAATCTATATTTTCTAGGTATTTTGGTTTGTTGTATTTGTTGACATCCATTATCTCCGTCTCTTATCTTAAAGACATCCTAACAGGTCAATATCCACATGAACTGCCCACAAGTTTTAACATGTAATCTATGGTGCCCTTCATACTTTGCATGGCCTCATAGACGCTGATGTGTGGCGAGCTCACTCTGGCTGGCGGTCACGAGGTGAGGGGCGAACAACAGGACGCCGAACAGCTTTGGAGAGAAGAAAATCCAATAAGCAAGAAAAATGCGACCATTGTGACACGTGTCAGCGACACTGCGACGGGCCACAGACTCCGGTGAGTCGTCGCTCCCACAGAACCTCTTTGAAGTGGGTTTGTGCTGCCGGTCCGAGGTGTTGCCTTTCCTTCCCTCGGGCGGAGCTGCAGGGCAGATGCGTCGAGCTTTTAGTGAAACACTTGCCGGGATTAGGTGTATTATCTGAGGAGGGGAAGAGCTTTAGTGGGGTTTCATCTGTGGAATTGCTTTGTTTTGAAATCAGATTGGGAAAAAAAAAAGAGTTAAATAAAAGAGCTATTTATGTATCTCTTGGAATTGATTAATTCCTTTCCTTCTTTTACCCTTCGATAAGTTCACACTAATATACATTTGTACGTCCGTGTTCAAAGAATATACATCTAGTTAGTCTACAATGTTTTTAAATTGAAGTAGTTAGAAACTTGTACTGTTTTATATTGTCTGTTTAAAAGACATGTGTAAACAATTGTAATCTATAAATACAATAAATAGTTTATTGTAATTGTACAGAGATGTACAAGCAGCAGCTAAGATGGTGTTACCACATATACGATAGGTCTTCAATAGGATATAAGAAACTGCAATACCCTGGTCAATAGTGCTTTTAGTGAGTATGCTTCCATTTTTATATATAATTAAGAATGTACTTTCCCCAAATTATTAGGATTTTATAGGATGAGTCAAGGTCGTTGGAAGGGCACTGGTAAATAGAAAAGCTCTCTCTCCTGCAGACCATTGACCTCTGTATGTGTTCATGGCATCATGGGAGGAAACCAGAGTCGCCCGAGGAAATTGTGTGAGTGTGAGGAGTACACGGAAAGTACACGGAAGTTCGGGAAAGAACCTGGCTTAGTTTTAAAAGTTGCCTCAAGCTACTGTCGTTCTCTGGACCTTTGCTAAAAGTTCAACTAGTGTGTCTATGTGTGTGTGTGTGTGTGTTGTTGTGATGTGTGACTCTATTAAATCATCAGTGTGTGTGTGTGTGTGTGTGTGTGTGTGTGTTGTTCTGATGTGTGACTCTATTGTATCATCAGTGTGTGTGTGTTGTGATGTGTGACTCTATTAAATCATCAGTGTGTGTGTGTGTGTGTGTGTGTGTGTGTGTGTGTGTGTGTGTGTGTGTGTGTTGTTCTGATGTGTGACTCTATTGTATCATCAGTGTGTGTGTGTTGTTGTGATGTGTGACTCTATTGTATCATCAGTGTGTGTGTGTTGTTGTGATGTGTGACTCTATTGTATCATCAGTGTGTGTGTGTTGTTGTGATGTGTGACTCTATTGTATCATCAGTGTGTGTGTGTTGTTGTGATGTGTGACTCTATTGTATCATCAGTGTGTGTGTGTTGTTGTGATGTGTGACTCTATTGAATCATCAGTGTGTGTGTGTTGTTGTGATGTGTGACTCTATTGAATCATCAGTGTGTGTGTCTTGTTGTGATGTGTGACTCTATTGTATCATCAGTGTGTGTGTGTGTTGTTGTGATGTGTGACAATATTAAATCATCAGTGTGTGTGTGTGTGTGTTGTTGTGATGTGTGACTCTATTAAATCATCAGTGTGTGTGTGTGTGTTGTTCTGATGTGTGACTCTATTGTATCATCAGTGTGTGTGTGTTGTTGTGATGTGTGACTCTATTGTATCATCAGTGTGTGTGTGTTGTTGTGATGTGTGACAATATTAAATCATCAGTGTGTGTGTGTGTGTGTTGTTGTGATGTGTGACTCTATTAAATCATCAGTGTGTGTGTGTGTGTTGTTCTGATGTGTGACTCTATTGTATCATCAGTGTGTGTGTGTTGTTCTGATGTGTGACTCTATTGTATCATCAGTGTGTGTGTGTTGTGATGTGTGACTCTATTAAATCATCAGTGTGTGTGTGTGTGTGTGTGTTTTGTTGTGATGTGTGACTCTATTGTATCATCAGTGTGTGTGTCTTGTTGTGATGTGTGACTCTATTGTATCATCAGTGTGTGTGTGTGTTGTTGTGATGTGTGACAATATTAAATCATCAGTGTGTGTGTGTGTGTGTTGTTGTGATGTGTGACTCTATTAAATCATCAGTGTGTGTGTGTGTGTTGTTCTGATGTGTGACTCTATTGTATCATCAGTGTGTGTGTGTTGTTGTGATGTGTGACTCTATTGTATCATCAGTGTGTGTGTGTTGTTGTGATGTGTGACAATATTAAATCATCAGTGTGTGTGTGTGTGTGTTGTTGTGATGTGTGACTCTATTAAATCATCAGTGTGTGTGTGTGTGTTGTTCTGATGTGTGACTCTATTGTATCATCAGTGTGTGTGTGTTGTTCTGATGTGTGACTCTATTGTATCATCAGTGTGTGTGTGTTGTGATGTGTGACTCTATTAAATCATCAGTGTGTGTGTGTGTGTGTGTGTTTTGTTGTGATGTGTGACTCTATTGTATCATCAGTGTGTGTGTTGTTGTGATGTGTGACTCTATTGTATCATCAGTGTGTGTGTGTTGTTGTGATGTGTGACTCTATTGTATCATCAGTGTGTGTTTGTACAAAACTCTCTTTTCATTGAAATATTGACATTAGAAAATGATCTTAAGCTCCGCCCACTGAAAACACTTTGTTGTTCTGGAGATGAAATCTCGTTGATCATAACCACACCCACTCTGCTGTGATTGGTCGAGCATGGAGGTTTGTCACCGGGTGTTATCAATGGTCTCCCCCTCCAAGGGACTCATTGTATAAACAAAGCAGGGTGTGATTACAGCTGAAGGAGGAGTGAAGCCATTATTATGTCATAATGGACTCTCGTAACCTCTCCTTCGTCCAGATTTCAGAGCAACTTTATAAAGTAATAAGTGTAAAACATGGTCATGATGAGAAGTTACTGCGTCTTGAAGAGAAATACTTTCATATGAAAGAAAGCATGGACTCAGCAGGCGACTCTGAGAGATACAAGTGTTATTGCCACGAGTGATAGAATTGTAGTCAGTACAGATTCATGTTCATGTTAACAACTATAACCATAATATATATATATATATAACCATCATCTCTCATCTTGATTTCTGAAGCGATAAGCAATCGATAAAGTGCCGTTGAATATCAATACAGTATTGAGAAATAAAATTGTAATACATCAGTGTATCTATAACTACTCTCACCCTGATGATGACATCATTTAAGTGTCAGAGTCTGTTTTTTACTTTATTCTTTCTTCGTATTTGAAACCGTTGACAACAAAAGAATTGAAATGCAGTCTTGGAATTTAAATAATCTTGACACACACATAAGAGACTCGTTAGTCAAATTAAACGATATTTTTAAAAAAAAGTATAATTCCCAATAAAGTCCATCATGAATAAATATCATTGCATCAAAGTTCAAGGGGTCAAAGGTAAGAAAAAGTTCTGGCGTGACTGAGGCACATTCTTAACTTAAGCCGATGAAGAATCTGATCTCGTGGATAAGAAACGTATATTTTTGGCTGAAAATCAACAAAGAAGATTTTATTTTAACTTTTCAATCAAAGCTTCATAAATGACAGTATAGGTTAAGTTAGATAGAACTTTATTTATAATAATAATATAGACGCACAATCTTTGACGCAACCTTTTTCCAAAAGAGAAGTTCCAGCGCCGTCTGGAGATCCTTCACATCGCTGCGTGTTTCTCAACACTAACCGACTTCCATCTGGTAATTGGTGTTTGTTTTCGACGGCTGCACTTCCAGCTCCTGTGTTTCCTTCACTCTGCTGTGTGTTTGCACGAGCGTGTGTAGACATTGTCGCTCGATGATGTGACTCGCCCCGTGGGCATGTAACGGTGAACTATCCTGCTGATTGAGACGTCTTGTTAAACACACACGCACACACACACACACACACACACACACACACACACACACACACACACACACACACACACACACACACACACACACTGTACATGCACGCGGACAGAGCTTCTCTGAATAGTATTACCTTTACCTCAGTTAGTTCTGCCTGTCATCACTGCTCTTCTTCCTCCTTCACCTGTCCTGTGGGAAACAGTTAAGTGTGTGTAGGTGTGTGTGTGTTAAGTGTGTGTGTGTGTGTGTGTGGGGAGGGGGGGGGGCGGCGGGTTCGACTTGCCTGGCGCCACTTTCTCCTCGACCTCCACTTTCCCAAACCTTCTCCCATGAGGAGTGACAGTGGAGAAGTCAAGCGTTCTGGTGTCTTCTCTGAGGTGAGAGTCTGCACTTCTTAGTTCACTGTTGCTGAAAGTCCTTCACACTGCAGCGACGGACCAGACGCTGATGGATGACGGCGAGGAACGTTGACGAGCATATTTTGACATGAACATGACTTCGAGGATGTCTTTCGTTGAAGGAACTTCAAGTCTGTTTGGTTTCAAGTTGACAGTTGATTCAGGAAGTTCAGAAGAACGACACACTTTATTTGTACCTGTGGTTAAACCAATGAAATTAGTGTTTTTTTGTCCTTTTTTTTTTACATTGCTACGTAGTTAAGTTAAGTAGTTAAGTTTAAATGGTGTATAAAACTGTTTATAAACATTTAATCGTATAATAATAAAACAAATATAAAGGAAAAGATTAAAATACACAAATAAATGATTCTAAATATTAAAAGTAAACAGTATTTGTAATTCAATTCAATTTTATTTAAAGTGTCTTATCATAACAAAGTTATCTCAAGACACTTTACAGTTTAAGTAAGACTATAGTTCATTAAGGAATAAGATATAATAATAAGAAGTAAACTGACATGTATTACTGAAGATCTTCAGTTTAAATGTGTCTCCAGTAATTAAACGTGTGTTTAAAAAGTGTTGACGTGAATAGATTCATTCACGGCGTGGATATAAACACGATGGCAGCTCCGGGACCCTCCGTCCACCTTATCTCGTTCTCCCGGCGCGACATGTGATGTTTTTGTGTCTCGACTCCTCGAGCTTTGATTCATCGTCGCGTCTCTTTTCACGTCTCGTTTTCTCGCGTCTTTTGTCTCGCGTCCATCGGCGGACGCTAGCAGAGACTTCTTCCCCCTCCAGGCGTCAGATAAGAGCCGCCGTCTCAATTTGTGTGTTTTCATATGTATGTTAATGCCGTGTGTGCGTGTCCTCGGGTATCGACGGCGAAGATAGCGGAGCCTGGATTCGTGCGAGAACATGTGTGTCGTTTAAGTTCAACTATCACAGCTTCTGACGATTCGCTCGTGGGACGGACTTAAGTTGCTGAGCGTGTTCCCCAAATATCTGCACTCGCAGGAATTGAGATTCGCAGGAACTCGAGGCATTTCTGAGTAGAAAACATGCAGTAGAATTGAAAAATGGCCGACACTCTCGGTACGATTGCGCCTCGTGGTGGACATGTTTTCCAAATATTCTTCGTCGTCTTCAAGGTCGAGCAGAGCAACAGATAAAGTCTTTTCAAATGACACATGGGATCAAATATATTTAGAGGTTTTTCTTATTATTAAAATGAAGTTTAACGAATTGTGACGTTGAAGGTTTTCAAGTTTAATAGAGTTAAGAAAAAAGACACAATACTGTTACAATACTTCATCTAACAGTAGAGATGAACTGTGGAAGCTTCATGAGGAAAAATCTTTTTTCCAGAAAACCAACATTATTATTAAGGTCCTTCTACTGAACTGAAAAAAAACATCATGTCTTTTGGACAATTGTTTCTTTTTCAACTATAACCACCAAATTTGTGTTGAGTGTTACTTGTTTGTGATTCTGATCCAAAACTTAAATATCATTAAATACAAACGGATCCAACAAAAAATTAAATGACACAAGGTACAAATCTTGAGTCTAATTTTTCAGCTTCAGTAACTCCAAGCTGTTTTTTTTACAGAAACAAATAAATAAACAAAAATTTCCAGTGCAATAAAAAACTTGGTAACAAGCGACAAATCAACCTGATATTCACTGCCTTTGTCAGTTTTTCTTCAGATTAATCCACACATAATCACATTTTTATCATGAACTGTAATTGGCTCAGAAAGATGAAACATTTTTAAAACTCTTTCCTACCAAAGCATCTCAGTCAGTGCCACC
>NC_141828.1:1742500-1757500 GCF_982586985.1 Callionymus lyra
CTACACTATCACAACACCAAAGTCAAGTACTGGACAATACTACACATATATACTTGTTACTACACTATCACAACACCAGAGTCAAGTACTGGACAATACTACACATATATACTTGTTACTACACTATCACAACACCAGAGTCAAGTACTGGACAATACTACACATATATACTGTACTTGTTACTACACTATCACAACACCAGAGTCAAGTACTGGACAATACTACACATATATACTTGTTACTACACTATCACAACACCAGAGTCAAGTACTGGACAATACTACACATATATACTTGTTACTACACTATCACAACACCAGAGTCAAGTACTGGACAATACTACACATATATACTTGTTACTACACTATCACAACACCAGAGTCAAGTACTGGACAATAATACACATATATACTTGTTACTACACTATCACAACACCAGAGTCAAGTACTGGACAATACTACACATATATACTTGTTACTACACTATCACAACACCAGAGTCAAGTACTGGACAATACTACACATATATACTTGTTACTACACTATCACAACACCAGAGTCAAGTACTGGACAATACTACACATATATACTTGTTACTACACTATCACAACACCAGAGTCAAGTACTGGACAATACTACACATATATACTTGTTACTACACTATCACTATATATCATATAGATGACTCTGTATCGCCAGATTACACACTCCTACAAAAGACACACGTGGGAATTCATTGGACTTTAAAAATATATGTTAATGTATTAAATTTTACATTTTTCAAATACAAATGAATGACATTTATACATGACATTAAAACATGTATTTAAAGTGGGCGTTCTTTACTAAGCAACGGTGTATTTGTACTCGTAGAAAAGAGTAAAAAGGTTCAAAAACACACAGGATTATTAGTTGAGGAAACCAAAAGCGTGACCCTGCGGGAGAACAAGTCAACAGAAGGATATGTTCGCAGCCTGTGGCAGACTCGTCCTATTTTCACTCACGATGTGTGGAATGTGGTCGGCTTTGTCTGAGCTGTCAGATCCAAAGTGTGTGTCCATCACTACACCTGTGTGAATGTTGGCGTCACCGGCAGTGACCCCTCGCCGGTGTCACCCCGAGTTCACCTGTCACTAGAGTGACGGTTGTTCACTCGAACCTCCTCGTTTATCCAATGAAAGCTCAGTGATTAACGAGTAAAATCATCGTTTCTGTTGATATTTGACCAAATACAACATTTGAATGAAGTATTGTGTTGAAATATTGACTCACAACTGTTGTTTGACCCTGTGCCACACACATGTCAATCTATTGTGTCGCCGAAGATACTCATCAGTGCTCATGTTTGCTCTCTCTCTCCCTCTCTCTCTCTCTCTCTCTCTCTCTCTCTCTCTCTCTCTCTCTCTCTCTGTCTCGCTCTCTCTCTCTCTCTCTCTCTCTGTCTCTGTCTCTGTCTCTCTCTTTCTCTTTCTCTTTCTCTGTCTCTGTCTCTGTCTCTCTCTCTGTCTCTCTCTCTCTCTCTCTCCCTCTCTCTCTCTGTCTCTGTCTCTGTCTCTGTCTCTGTCTCTTTCTCTCTCTCTCTCTGTCTCTCTCTCTCTCTCTCTCTCTCTCTCTCTCTCTCTCTCTGTCTCTTTCTCTCTCTCTGTCTCTGTCTCTGTCTCTCTGTCTCTCTCTCTCTCTCTCTCTGTCTCTCTCTCTCTCTCTCTCTCTCTCTCTCTCTCTCTCTCTCTGTCTCTCTCTCTGTCTCTGTCTCTCTCTCTCTCTGTCTCTCTCTCTGTCTCTGTCTCTGTCTCTTTCTCTCTCTCTCGCTCTCTCTCTCTCTCTCTCTCTCTCTCTCTCTCTCTCTCTCAGGTCCAGACTAGGTTTCACTCGTCCGTCAGATGGCGTTCTGCCTCGCTGAGCTGCACTTGTGGTCGACCAAGAGCTCACTCCAAGTCAAAGGTAGCTCTTATCATCAAGTTCAATCTCCCTCGCACTAATTCTCAGCCTTTCTCCACCTCCCCTCCATCGATGTCTTTTTCTGTGTCTTCCTGTCGTCACTCACTTTGTTTTTACACCTTTTTCTCCGAGGCGTTGTCGTCTTCAACAATCTTTCAATCTTTCACGGCCGCTTCGACACTTTCTCCACCATTACTTGAGTTTTAAAGAAAAGTATTATCAGTGTTTTTTATTTTATTTTTACTAGTGATACAGAAATTTATTTTAGTGTATTTTAGCTTTTCATTGAGACATATTTTACTCTTTCCATTTCAACCTTAACTAAACTTTAAAACTAAAAAATCAAAAGTAAGTTTATTTGGTCATAATTTTAATTTACGAAACAAACTTCATTTAAAGTTTCCAACTCATTTTATTTTAATAAATCAATAAAACACAGTGATTCCACTATTTCACCCCAAAAACAACATCATTTCTTTCCATTATGTATTTTTCAAAACATTAATGCTGACAAGAAAGAAAAAATCCCAATTAGACACAAGAAAACAGTTTAAATTCACGCCACCTTTGCAGTTCCACTCAAGTGTAGAGATTCCTGAAGTGAAAATGATGTCATTCATCAGGGTTTTTATAAACTACTAATTTTCAAACAAAAAATTAAATCAAAGTCAGGAACTGGAGCTTTGTGCTCATTAAGCTGCGGTTATGTAAGTAAGTAAGTAATATTCATAGAGCGCTTTTCCAGACCAGGGTCACAAAGCGCTTAAACAATCAAAACAATACTCAATAAAATATATACTTAAAAGGTCAAGACACATAAGACAAACATCAAACACAGATGTTTCTTGAAGGAGTCAGTAGATCATCAAACACAGATGTTTCTTGAAGGAGTCAGTAGATCATCAAACACAGATGTTTCTTGAAGGAGTCAGTAGATCATCAATCACAGATGTTTCTTGAAGGAGTCAGTAGATCATCAAACACACATGTTTCTTGAAGGAGTCAGTAGATCATCAAACACACAGATGTTTCTTGAAGGAGTCAGTAGATCATCAAACACAGAGATGTTTCTTGAAGGAGTCAGTAGATCATCAAACACAGATGTTTCTTGAAGGAGTCAGTAGATCATCAAACACAGATGTTCTTGAAGGAGTCAGTAGATCATAAAACACAGATGTTTCTTGAAGGAGTCAGTAGATCATCAAACACACATGTTTCTTGAAGGAGTCAGTAGATCATCAAACACAGATGTTTTTTTGAAGGAGTCAGTAGATCATCAAACACAGATGTTTCTTGAAGGAGTCAGTAGATCATCAAACACAGATGTTTCTTGAAGGAGTCAGTAGATCATCAAACACAGATGTTTCTTGAAGGAGTCAGTAGATCATCAAACACAGAGATGGTTCCAAAGCTTAGGAGCAACAGTCTGGAAGGATTTCTCTCCTCTGGTCTGGAAGTTCAGGAACCATCAGTAGATTCTGATCCACAGACCTCAGAGCCCGAGCTGGGGTGTAAGTCTGGATCAGATCACTGATGGAAGGTCTGACCATGAATAGATCTGAAAGTAAGAACCAGAATTTTAAAATGATCCTGAAAGAAACTGGCAGCCAGTGAAGAGTTTGAAGGAGAAATGTGAGTTCTTCTACTAGAGCAGCCAGTGAAGAGTTTGAAGGAGAAATGTGAGTTCTTCTACTAGAGCGGCTCAGAATTCTGGCTGCAGAGTTTTGTATGAACTGCAGGCGAGACACATCCTTCTTACCTTCCCTTTTCTGCCTCAAGCACTTGTGTAGAAGGACCACCCGAACACGGACCAGATGAAAAGAGTGTCAAGTGTCACCAGTGAAGTCTAAACCATAAGTTCTACAAAAATATTGGAAGTGTTTCTGAGAATCTGAGAGAAGCTTTGAAATGACGTGTTGGTGCATCATGATAGAAAATACCTTTTATTTGAAGGTGCTATGTTCTTAATATAAGTAGCTCAAGGGATGAGTTCACTGAGAGGGAGTGATTGAGATTTAAAGTGTTATTTAAGTGAGAAAAAACTGTCAAACAAATGTCATTTTTGTGAGTAGGCTAGTCGTGAAATTGAAAGTTCCCTAAACTATCTCAAAACAGGCAAATACTGAAAGACTGACTGATTAAACCCAGACATTGTTTAACTTTGCATGATTTTAAAAATTCAACTTCTTGATTACTTGATATTAGTCAGTCAACCTCCCAGATAAATACATTTATTATGAGTCAAACTTCAATCCTATTAACGCCTTCTTAAGTAATGTAATCTGATAATCAGCAGAGAACACGAGTCTTCAGGTGATCAGCAGCTCATTGAGACTAAGCTCGTTGTTGGAGATTCTTCTTCTTCTTCTTAATTCCGCTGCTCAGATATGTCGGCGTCTTAATTACTACAATGTCGATCCTAGTTCTCTGCTATTGTACGTGAGTGTAATCCCAGATATGCCTGAAAACAGAGGATTAAACAGCTTAATAATTATAGTTTTTTTTAGTGATACCATTGTTCCAGCTCATCATGTGATGAAGTGATGAACAGGTGGAGATAAGAAACCTTATGAATCAAGGTTCTCACACATGTATATTTCATTCAGGCCGTCTTGGTTTCTTAATATATATCATATATATATATTTATATAAAATCAATTGACATGATTAAATCATGGCCTGCTTGTGCTTTCTTAATGTTATTTTGACTTTCTGTCATTTTATCTTCTGGCTGAGCATCTATCGTTCCATCACTGATTCACTGTGTTCTTCTATTTTCTTGTTTTCTTCTGCTGTTCTGTCTTTCACAGTCTGCTGAGCGTTAGATAGTGTGTCCCAGCAGCTAACTGTGTGTGTGTGTGTGTGTGTGTGTGTGTGTGTGTGTGTCTGCGTGTGCGTGTGCGTGTGCGTGTGCGTGTGCGTGTGCGTGTGCGTGTGCGTGTGCGCGCGCACATATATTCCTCGTATACACACACAAGTGTGTACATACACCAGGGTACAGAAGGTTGTGTATCCCCGGGTGACACACCATGTATTTGTTTGTTTACTCTCTCCTGCTGTTTTTTCCTATTTTTCTAAAAACATGAAATACACACTGAGGGTGAAAAGTCTGCTCGAGGTACATTAATATCAAGAGATGAATGAGTGAGTTTGCTGATGTAAGACGAGCCTCCGTCTACATTTACCTTTAAAATGTTACACATTTGAAATGAAAACGTTTTTTTCTCTTGACGTGAGCTGCACTTGTACCTTGAAGCCAGAAGTATTTTCAAATATACTTTGTTTTCTGGTGGATGGCAGCACAGAATTCTAAAATGTCTTGTGTCGTATATGTTTATCTTGTTTATCCTACATGTGAATATTAATATAAAGTCGTAAACCTAAGAAAGAAATGGATAATATACCAGAGTTTGAAATAAACACAGACTGTTGTGTACTTTCATTTGCTATGTTGTCGTTTTCACATGTAAAATATTTGACACAAAACTTCATATTTAAAAATATAAGAGGAAGGTTTTCGCTCTCAGGATTTTATTTTACAAATGAGGCCCTTAAACCAAAAGGCCAAATAAATAAATATGAAGAAGCCTTGATATGGAAAAAATAAATACAAAAATAATCCTGTAAGAAGGGTGATCAACAAATGTGTTAGACTTATCCCTTGTGTTGCCTCTCGCTTAACGTGCCTGTGGGTCAAAGTGATAATTACTTTTATTA
The DNA here is from genome assembly GCF_982586985.1 of Callionymus lyra. Taxonomy (NCBI): domain Eukaryota; kingdom Metazoa; phylum Chordata; class Actinopteri; order Syngnathiformes; family Callionymidae; genus Callionymus; species Callionymus lyra. The sequence goes on from NC_141828.1 coordinate 1,748,155, forward strand.
TTTTATTGTTGTTCTCAAAATGCTTATAAACATCAAACTGTTTATTTGAATAAATACCAACTTTTTAATTCTATATGTTATTGTTGTGGTGATACTTTTATGACTATGTTGTGTAAAGGATGGTGTGTGTGTGTGTGATGTTTTAGTACATTTATAAAGTGGTTGATATTCTTGTAGTTTTAGTAAGTAGTTGTAAAGACCAGGTGGGAATAATAACTTCAGAGGAGGATCTGTGAACTCTGACTTTAAAAGTAGAGAGAATAAAGAATTACAGTAATGTTATGAGTTACAAATCTATATATGAAGTACATTTCATCATAATTGTGTATTTGCAAAACAACATTTCTACAATATTGCAGTACAATGAAAGTATTTCTAGCACTGACACGTATCAAACACTGCTGCAGAAAATAAAGTTTCTATAACAAAAAAAACCTGATTATAAAAAAAGCACTGATATGTATTTCATTTTCTCATGGTTATCTTGCACGCCTGATGTGTCAGCATGTGTGTGTGTGTGTGTGTGTGTGCGAGTGTGTGTGCGAGTGTGTGTGCGTGTCCAGCTCCTTCAGTGTGACCCGGCTTCAGCCGCTGCAGCAACAGTAATGTGGTGATAAAGAAATGATGTGTTGTGCGAATCTGTGTTTGGCTACTTATGGTTTTGGGACCTGCAGGAATAACGTGGAGGGAAAGTGCTGCCCTCAGCAAAATGTGCTTATATATGTGTGTGTGTTAGTGTGTGTGTGTCTGTGTGTGTGTGTGTGTGTTCCTCATGCTCGGACATTTGTGATGTGTTCAGTGTGTTTACGTTGCATGAGTGGAAATTAGCGTCTCTCTCTCGCTCTCTCTCTCTGGAGGCAGTGCTAATGCACACCACTGCCTTTATTAAAACCCCTTTCTTTTCTGTTTTCAAGCCCCCCAGCTCCCCTTCATTCCCCCCCGACACACTCCGGGGTCTTATCTGAGCCGGTGCTGGCAGACCGGACACTTGCTGATAGCAATTGTTTATCCCACAGTGCAAAATTGCTGATTTGTCTTCTTCCCTGACAGCGAGATGTTCATCTGTCTCTCCTGCTCCACAGATACAGATATTGGCGTCCATCGCTTCCACGATAAAGCCGAGCTCGGTAAATATGTTTTGAATACGCTCTCTTCGTGACCTCCACACGCCGAGGCGGGCCTTCGTCGTCGAGGAATCTGGGGTTGAAGACGTGTAACGTGGCTCTGAGCACACAGTCCTGCGAGGGTTCTATCTGTGCTGGTGTTGACCCGGGGTCCCGGCGGGCGGCGATACCAGGACAAAACTGTTGACTTTCTGGCGGATCATATGGCAGTGAGGCCCCGTGTCGTCCAGGTGCCTCGGGCTCCGGGGCTTCCTGTGACACCAGGAAACGCTAAGATGGCAAACAGTGTTCCATCATCACTCGCTGCTGCTGGAGTTAATGAATGAACATGAGACGCACAAGCAGGTTATTAACACAACACGCTCTCTGTGGGACTGTTGTCGCTTCTTTAAGAGCCTTTTCCTCTCAGTCCTGCTTTGTCTTCTTTACTCGCAGTTATTTCTCCTCCTTTCTTTCCTCCTTTCATTCCTCCTTTCATTCCGATCTTCAGCCGAGGAACCGTTCACTCGCTGCAAATCCTTTCATTTGAAGGATTTACTAAAGTGTGGCTTCATATCAGAGCATCACGAGAAGAGGAAGTTTATGGAGGTTTGAGCTCGATCTGCATCCAAAAGTATATATACACACAAATATATACACAGATATATATATATATATATGTATGTATGTATGTATGTATATCTTTCTCCTTGCACTTTATTTTCTTCCAACTGCGCTGTTGTGAAAGTGTGTTTCCCCTCTGGGGATGAATAAAGCCTTTCTATTCCTATTCTATTCTATATATACATATATATACATATATATACATATATCTATATATACACATTTATATATATATGTATCCATACATACGTACGTCTATACATATATCTGAATCTACTGTATATATATATACATATATATATATATATATGTATACATTCATACATACATATATATGTATATGTATGTATAAATGTGTGTATATCAGCCTTAATATTGAACTGACACACATGTAAACTCTATATATAAATATATATATATATATATATATATATATATATATATTTATATATATAATATGACCCTAAATATTGAACTGACACACATGTAAACTCTATATATAAATATATATATATATATATATATATATATATATATAATATGACCCTAAATATTGCACTAACACACTCGTAGCTGGAGTTGACGCCTGAAGCTTCTGCTACAAACAAACTTTAAATATACAAACAAAGGATAAACGACGATGACCTCCAGTCGCTACATTAAAATGAACAAACATTTTTGTCTGTAACTCTAGAAAAGAACGGATTATTTGGATTGAAAAAAATAATCCAAACCCTTAGTTGACATGAGGTGTGAGTAGAAAATCTGTGAAGTTTACGTTTGGGTTGAAATAACTGTTTGAAGGTTGTTTGTTAAATGATTCTCAGTCATCATTAGTTAAGTTTGAACCTTATTTCTTCACAAGGTCATTGTTTTGTTAGAGGTCAGTCTGATGAGTATAAGTTGTTGTATTATCTTGTATTATCTTATTATTATTGTTGTATCTACCTATTAATCCTGAAGGTAAAAGATAATGTATGTTAGACCTGAGGAGCTCAACATCACACAAAATATAAACTCAGTCAAATCGAGTTGTTTCCGAACAATACTCGCGTGTTTCCGTCTGAAGCCCAGAACGAGGTAACAATTTACAAACATTCTATTATTTAAAACATTCATTTCAGCATTTTCCGAAAAACATTCCTTAAATGATTTGTTTTCGATGAGCTCAGTTTTTGGCGACCGTTCAACTTGACTTTGGTTTAAAGTCTTAAAATAACTTCTCAGTGTGACACGTGTGCTGGAGCGCGTCCAAAAAATGGGTTTTAAAATATCTTAAAATAAAGCCATGAATATGAGAAAGTATTTTAATCTCATATATGTTATTGTCTTTCACAACATGACGTCATCAGCAGGAGACAGTTGTGACTCTCAATGGTGAATAAACAAGAGTTTCATGTCAGCGCGTCACTCAACAAACGTAGCCTAAGTTGACTTATTTAATGCTTCGTGTCTCACTAAGTACTAAGTACTTACTAAGTAAGTAACTAAGTAAGTAAGTAATAGTGACAGTTAGAAAACAGTAGATTTTCACATTTTCATTTGATATTTAATCCCTTTTTTCTCGCTACACACCTGCGATCGAGTGTTTTACTTCCTTTCACCGCCGCTAGAGGGCGACCCAGGCCTAAAGAAGCGGTTCTCGGGGACCCCCAATGAGCCCTCCCTAGCCCGGCCCTTGAGCAGGTGCCCATGTCTGGGCCTGTCTGGCCCCTCACCCTCTTATCTGATTAATACTACTAATCCTGGTGCTGTCCCTGCCAGAGGGGCCACCAGACGTCTCTTCCTGCACAAACCAGCAGAACCGGTTCAGCTCTTTGAGTCCAGATGAGTTTTGACTCCTGGACTATTGGACCAACACTAGATTTATGAAGTTTTTAGCAAAGTTTAACATGTTTGAACTTCCTGTGTCGACGTGAATAAACCTTGAGAAAGAGTGACACGAGTATCTTTGTGTTGCAGCTCTGGAGCGATACTACGAGCAGAAACTACAGTTCTGTCACGGTACGTTTCTGTCACCACATCTTTGTCAATAAAGTTTTATCGATCGTTGACATGAGCAAAGATTCATGACTTTGTATTAATAACATGTTTTTGTTGTTGTTTCACGACATGTTTCATCGATTAACATGTTTATTTGTTTATATCACATATATGTCTGTTTAATATTTGCTCTTTTTTAAATGGTCAAAATCACAAATAAAACATGAAAACACAGATTTTGATTATAAAGAATAGATTCGACTAATAAACAATATTCATGGTAAGAATTGAAAATATGAAATAGACGTTTATAGAAATAAAGAGTAAATGTGAAAGAATTCATGAGAGATAAGAGATTTTCCAATAATAAAATAACTAAAGACAACATAGAGACACATGTTGTTGTTAGTTATTTTATTATTGGACAATAACTAAAGACAACATAGAGACACATGTTGTCGTTAGTTATTTTATTATTGGACAATAACTAAGGACAACATGTTGTCTTTGGTTATTGTTTTATTGGACAATAACTAAGGACAACATGTGTCTCCATGTTGTCCTTCATTTAACATTCACATACACTAAAACAGCTCCTCCATCACACGATGGTCTGCTGAAGTGTGTTATCAGGAGACAAACACTCGTCCCTCCTTCTCCCTCCTGACCTCGGCCTCCTGGATCTGCATCTGTTTACCTCGTCCTCCACTCGCTGCTCATGAAAACACTTCTGGTCGAGATGAACAGAATAAACAGTTTGAGTCTCGGTTCCATCGAATCCAGATTCACATTCATTATGTCGTTGATCTGGATTCTCTTGGTTGATCTTCTGTGAGAACGTTCAGGACCTGACGTGGTCATGTGACTCTTCTAGACGTGTTGGTTTCTGAGAAACTAAAGACACATGAGTTCAAATATAATGATAACAATAAATCCTAAAAGATCTGATGTCAATAGTTATTGCATTAATGATCATTTAGTGACAAACTTTCTGTAGTTGGTCACATGACACACAGGCTTCTACCTGTTGAGGTGTTGATGGTGACGAGACATTGATGGACAATCATTATTGAATCACGTTCATCATGAAGAAGTTGATAAATGATGGAGCTTCAAGCGTTTACACTTATCAACCAATCATTGAAGAGCACCGTGACTGACCAGAGGTGGTTGAACTTTATCATCATCTGCTCTTGATCGACTTAATGTTGTTTTAATGTTTTAATTGATGATTTAATTGATGTTTTAATTAAGTTTTCTGTTGAGGTTCATCAGTGAAGCAAGAAGAGATTTGATTCTTCTTCAAAATAGTAATAAAATGGTTTATTTTCTAGTTTTTGCTGATTATATTTGATATGATCATTTAAATATATTCACTGAGAGTAGATTTTTGTCAAACTAGTCACTAGTTAGTGAAGCAGGTGATAGTTAATCTGACTCTAAAGTCTTGAAAATGAAGTTCATGGTCAGAACTAACGTTTCCTTCACTTGTATCTTCAGCTCGAAGGATCTTCTGGACGCTGAGCAACAGACGACCAGACAAGCTCCGCGATTGGCTGAAGGATCTGGAGGTACCGCCCCCTGCTGTCCTCACCCTCCTCCTTATTCCTTCCTTTTTTGACTTTTTCTTTTTACGACTGATGAACAAATAGGAGCTTTATCTCTTTTTTTTATTTCTCTCTCTCTCTCGTTTTCTCTCTCTCTCTCTCTTCCTCTCACTTTCTCTCCCTCACTCATCACCTTCTTTTGCCAGACTCTGTCATCGAGGGGGATATTTGAGGGTTCAGGGACGTCCCTCACCCTCCCTCACCCTCCCTCTCCCTCCCTCACCCTCCCTCACCCTCCCTCACCCTCCCTCTCTCCAGCCTTCCTCTTACTTACCCTCCTCTCTCTCACCCACTCCTGGTACAGACCCAGCTTTGTTTGGTGGAACCTGTGCCCGACTACACACACACACACACACTCACACACACACACACACACACACTCACACTCACACTCACACTCACACACACACACACACACACACACACACACACACACACACACACACACACACACACACACACACACACTTCCCGCCAAACCTCCCTCTCAGCTGTAACTATTGTCTGAAACTAGAAACACCCACTGCTCACCCACTGCTCACCCACTCCTCACCCACTGCTCACCCACTCCTCACCCACTCCTCACCCACTGCTCACCCACTCCTCACCCACTCCTCACCCACTCCTCACCCACTGCTCACCCACTACTCACCCACTACTCACCCACTGCTCACCCACTGCTCACCCACTCCTCACCCACTCCTCACCCACTCCTCACCAATGCCTCACCCACTCCTCACCCACTCCTCACCCACTCCTCACCCACTACTCACCCACTCCTCACCCACTACTCACCCACTACTCACCCACTGCTCACCCACTGCTCACCCACTCCTCACCCACTCCTCACCCACTCCTCACCAATGCCTCACCCACTCCTCACCCACTCCTCACCCACTCCTCACCCACTCCTCACCCACTCCTCACCCACTACTCACCCACTCCTCACCCACTACTCACCCACTACTCACCCACTGCTCACCCACTGCTCACCCACTCCTCACCCACTCCTCACCCACTCCTCACCCACTCCTCACCCACTCCTCACCCACTCCTCACCCACTCCTCACCCACTACTCACCCACTCCTCACCCACTCCTCACCCACTCCTCACCCACTACTCACCCACTACTCACCCACTGCTCACCCACTGCTCACCCACTCCTCACCCACTCCTCACCCACTCCTCACCCACTGCTCACCCACTCCTCATCCATTCCTCACCCACCGCTCACCCACTCCTGTTCTTTAATATATTTATTCTCTTGACTCTTGTTCTTTAATGTATTTTATTCTCTTGAGTCTTGTTCTTTAATGTTCTTTAATGTACTTTATTCTTTTGATTCTTGTTGTTTAATGTTCTTTCTTGTTCTTTAATGTTCTTTAATGTTCTTTAATGTACTTTATTCTCTTGATCTTGTTCTTTAAGGTTCTTTAATGTACTTTTTTCTCGTGATTGTTGTTCTTTTATATTCGTTAATGTACTTTATTCTGTTGAGTCTTGTTCTTTAATGAACTTTATTCTCTTGATCTTGATCTTTAAGGTTCTTTAATGTACTCTATTCTCGTGATTGTAGTTCTTTTATGTTCGTTAATGTCATTTATTCTCTTGAGTCTTGTTCTTTAATGCACTTTATTCTCTTGATCTTGTTCTTTAAGGTTCTTTAATGTTCTTTCTTGTTCTTTAATGTACTTTTTTCTCTTGATTCTTGTTCTTTAATGTTCTTTCTTGTTCTTTAATGTGCTTTTTTCTCTTGATTCTTGTTCTTTAATGTTCTTTCTTGTTCTTTAATGTACTTGTTTCTCTTGATTCTTGTTCTTTAATGTTCTTTCTTGTTCTTTAATGTGCTTTATTCTCTTGATTCTTGTTCTTTAATGTTCTTTCTTGTTCTTTAATGTACTTTATTCTCTTGATTCTTGTTCCTTATGTTCTTTCTTGTTCTTTAAAGTACTTTATTTTCTTGATTCTTGTTCTTTAATGGGCTTTATTCTCTTGATTCTTGTTCTTTAATGTTCTTTCTTGTTCTTTAATGTACTTTTTTCTCTTGATTCTTGTTCTTTAATGTTCTTTCTTGTTCTTTAATGTACTTTTTTCTCTTGATTCTTGTTCTTTAATGTTCTTTCTTGTTCTTTAATGGACTTTATTCTTTTGATTCTTGTTATTTAATGTTATTTCTTGTTCTTTAATGTACTTTATTCGCTTGATTCTTGTTCTTTAATGTTCTTTCTTGTTCTTTAATGTACTTTATTCTCTTGATTCTTGATCTTTAAACTCCTTCTTGTTCTTTAATCTTCTTTCTTGTTCTTTAATATTCTTTCTTGTTCTTTAATGTGCTTTATTCTCTTCATTCTTGTTCTTTAATGTTCTTTATTGTACTTTATTCTCTTCATTCTTGATCTTTAATGTTCTTTCTTCTTCTTTAATGTACTTTATTCTCTTCATTCTTGTTCTTTAATGTTCTTGTAGGAACTGTTGAGGTTCAACACCTGCGTCAGCGCCAGATGGAGAAACACACAATCCTGCCAGGTAGACACACACACACAAACACACACACACACACAAAAACAACACACTTGTGTTACCGTCACACACGTGTGTGTTTGTGCGTCCACAGCTGATGCTCAGTAACGCAGCTCTGGTCACTCTGACCTTCAATGGACTCGAACAACTTGAACGAATATTCATCGACACGACGCTCGTGGGTCGACTTCCAGGAAACACTGTGACTGACGGTGAGTGACATGTTTGGATGAAGCGGGTCATGTGACTGACAGGTTTGTCAAATATAAATGTACCGTATTCTCCGGACTATCAAGTGCACCAGACGTTAAGGTTATCAATGTCTATTTCTTCAATTGAATGAATAAATACTTTATTTCAAGCATGTGAATAACAACAAAATACACTTGAACTAGTCGAAAAAAAATAAAACGTTGAAAAGTAGTAGGTAAAAGTACTTCTAAAAACTTATATTACTTACTTCTCCACCCAGTACCTGCTACTACAGGTTATATAATTTTTTTAAATACTCTTGTTCCAACCATCACTTTGTTCCAACCATCACTTTGTTCCAACCATCACTTTGTTCTAACCATCACTTTGTTCAAACCATCACTTTGTTCCTCTGTTCGATTTCTTTCATGGTTGATGTTCTGAGCTCGTTCCTGAGTCACTTCCACATGAATACCAGAAGTCATTAATAACTCATCAATCACCAGCTCTAATGATCTGTTAACTAGTTACACTAGATATTGTAAAGAGTTGTAATTGTGTAGTTCTTTGTGTGATGCATCTCTGCGTCGAACGCACACGAGGAGCCGCAGACACACACACACACACAGACACACACAGACACACACAGACACACACACACACACACACACACACACCCCCACACACACACACACACACACACACACACACACACACACAGACACACACACACACACACACACACACACACAGACACACACACACACACAGACACACACACACACACACACACACACAGACACACACACACACACACACACACACACACAGACACACACACACACAGACACACACACACACACACACACACACACACACACACACACACACACACACACCCCCACACACACACACACACACACACACACACACACACACACACAGACACACACACACACACACACACACACACACAGACACACACACACACACACCCCCACACACACACACACACACACACACACACACACACACACACACACACACACACACACACACACACACACACACACACACACACACACACACACACACACACACAGTGCCACAGGTGAGCAGGCGACTCTGGTAACTAATTGCAGGCAAATCCTTTTGTGTTGTGAGTCCAGGGTCCCTTAAGAGCCTCCATCAGTGTTGGCTCCGGGGACACACTCCTCTCCCCCAGTGTCACTGCCTCACTCACCGGAGAGAACGAGTCGTCGACGCTCAAACCTGCTAATTATTTCTTTCTTTCGTATCAATCGTTTGTTCATAAC